>NC_056726.1:639138626-639173626 GCF_019279795.1 Protopterus annectens | reverse complement strand
GACATTTGTGCCTCAGTAGAAGGAGAAAAATATCATTGGGCCAAATTTAAGAAAGCCAAGTCAGACTTATTTGTTCTGTGCTGCATTGTAAGTAAAGTATTTTTTAAACAATTGCAGCACATTTTGCCAACATCCGAGATAAAACACATATCTTCCCACTGCAGGCATTGAAGAACAGCAAAGTAGTTTAAATGTCTGTTAAAACTTCACTGAAGTAGGAGGAAGAGAGATCAGTTAACAGCTTCTGGATTAGAACGATAGTTTTGAAACCTAAGGAAGAATGTTAGAGAGGGCAGTTAGCACTTGGACTGGAACAATGGAAGCCTTAAAACATGCAGTTTAGCTGGATCATTTTTGCTGAGCATTTACAGTTGCTATTAGGTAAGGGCTGTTTTGTGAACAAAAATTAGAATAATTCCAATAGTGAAATGTAAACAGGCTCCATAAGCTGTGTAATATGCCTGTGACGCACACTGCTGCCATTCTGTTTACATGGAAGTTAAAAGTTATTTTGTAAGTCTAGCATGCCTCTTTTAAAGAGGACTTGAAGTGGATTCTGCGGGGGGGGGGGGGGGGCAAGAACTACAGGATCACTTTATAACAGCAGGTCCATTGAAATGTAATAACCATAATCACTTAATGATTTGGATGCATGAAAACAGAGTACAAAGACAAAATGAAATAAGTGAGATAAAGTGACAACCATAAATAAACCAATGTTTTTCAGTCCCTCCAAGGAAAACAACAATAAGAAAGACAAAAACTTCAGCAACATGAATTGTCTGCTACTCTATTTCTGGTTTTCTGAAATACCCAATAAAAGCAATTTAGATCTGAATGTTTTGGGGTATCAACATACCTCTCAAGTTATTTGGTCAAGAATTCTGGACAAAACCAAAAATTATGGGGTGGGGTAAAATCAGGAAGAATTTTAAACATTATTCTAATTCACTTAAAAAGTTAATAGAACAACATGTTTTACATTGATATGCATTTCTGAACAATAAAAAGTGGCATTACTAGAAAATCAAAAATGTTATGAGGGACAGGAAAAACATTTGAAGCAAAATCACAGAAATTCTGTAAAGATAGGCACAGCTGAGAGGTACGGGCAGCACACAGAAGGGAATGTCTGCTCACAATAACCCATTCCAGGACTAGTATACTTTTTCGATTTGTGAGGCTTTAAGCAATGCATTTATGATTTTCTGAATGTTATTACAAGTGTCTATCAGCAAGTGTTAGCAAAAGACTTTCAGAATTTGTAGTTTTAATGACTGAGAATTAAAATGACATAAGAAAATACAGACAAAAGAAAATAAAACCAGCCACAGCACAGATACCCAAAAGAACTACTTTAATGCAGAATTTTGATACCTCAGCAATTCACCTTCTTTTGCTTTTTCATGTTTATAATTAAAATGAAATAGCCTTAATTTTTAAGCTGACACGTCTTCATTTTCAGACAGGTTTGTATGGTTTAACATTATCACAGAATCCATAGCACCAACAGGCAAAATAATTAAAAGAAACTGTAGCCATAGCTAACTTTCCATCTTTAAAATATGAAACACTATACTACCTCTCAAAAGGTGGAACAAACAGGCAAAATGTGGAACATTAAGTAACAGCTAGGGAGGTAGCTCACAGTATGGTAAAATGTTACATTAGGCTGGCTTTGCCTCATACCCAGATTTTACTAGAGACTCTCAGAAGAAATAACTTAAGTTGCAAAATTGCAAGGCCCCAAATTAAACCAAGCAACACCCCCCCCCCCCCACAGAAAAACACACGCAATTAACTTTAGTCAGCATCAAGCAATACAGGGAAAAGCAGGCTTGCAGCATCATGAATACCATAATATCCAAACACCAACAAGCAAAAGAATTAAAGACCCTACAGCCATAATCAACCTTCCATCTTCAAATGATAGCACCTGCAACTCACACTGTGTAGGTCCTGTCATTCAGCCAGTTTGCCATCCATCTTACCACATATGGGTTAGTTTGTAAAGCAGTTGGCTTTTGTATGAAGCTGAGGAAAGGTGGCTAAAACTTAACCAGGCCAAGGTACTCCCCATGTGTTGTCTGGCCATCACCTACAACATCCATAAACCATTTGAATCAATTTACCAGAGTAATACTGTGGTGGTGGTGCTGCGGTAGCGTTGCCGCCTCACAGTAAGACGTTGTCCTGTTCGATTCTCAGCTAGAGCGTCTTCTGTGTGGAGACATGCGTGAATGGGCGTACCTTCGTTGAAGGTTGTGCATCAGAGCTGGCAACTCGCCACATAAAAATCTACTGCCAGTCATTAGCGGACCGGAGTTCTGCTGTGGCGACCCCTAACCAGGAAAAGCCGAAAGACACAACAAGTAGACATACTTCACCCTTCAAAACCAAACTGTTGAGGTTCAAGTTTAACAAATTTGTTAATATTGCAGTTTATGAGGTCAGTTATAATGCATTCCATGGCTTTGCAGATGATGTTTGGAATGCTGATGGGTCTGCAATTACTCAAGTTGGTTATAAGGCCATCCTCATGGGGAAGCATCACCACTGCTGTAAGCCACTCATCAGGGACAGAACAAATAGCTAAACTTAAGTTAAATAAATATATTCCACAGTGAAGAAAACTCTCTTAATTCTGCATAACTGCTCTGGAAATGATCATGCAAAGGCATGTTTAGCACTATTAATTAAGCAACCAGGTATATTAGCAGATCCCATGTAGGAGGTATGTTAATTTATTTTATTTATTTATTTTATTTTATTTATTTTACATTTGTTAAACGGGCTAGTCTAGCTGGATATATTTCCATTTTCAGTAGAGGCCCGGGGAGAAAAGCTCCACATATAGAGATAAGAGATATATCATGAGCTCTATTAACAGATTACAGACTGGTAGGACTTAGACAAGGAATATTGTTATCCAAACAAGAGTAGGACTTAAAATTTCTAGACAATCTAAATGACATCATAATGAATATTATTACATAGTTTAAAACAAGGAAACAAAAAAATTGTAAGACCAAGGACAGAGAAATGTACATTGTTACTAAAAGGAAAGGAGTTTAACTTTCTGGATAATCTAAAATAACATCATATTGAACATTTTTGCTTATTTTAACAGCAGGTAAAGAAAGTGGAAGACCAAGGAGGAGAGAGAAACAACAATAGAGAGAGAGAGTAGAGTTATAAGAGATACAGGTTTCCTGGAAAAGAGTCATAGCCAATAGGGAGGAGAGAAATATGAGAGAGGTATGTAGGGTGGAAGGAAGCTTAGGGGAGAAAGGAGGAGGCACAACAGAAGGGTGAGAAAAGAGGGTTAAGGGGGGAATCAACATTTAGTCAGGATTAGAGCAGGGACACATCCAGTGGCTTTTGAGGTATGTTCTGAGTTTTTGTTTAAACAGAATAGTAGATGGAATGGAAGTAAGTTCGGTAGGAAGTTGATTCCAGTGTTTACCTATGGAGTTTGAGAAGAGGGAGTCACCAGCTAGGTTATTAGATTTGGTTAGGGTAACTAGCAGTTTTCTAGATGAGTGGAGTGAGTTCAGATTAGCATATGGGGTTAAGAGGTTAGAAAGTACAGGTGTGTTAAGAGATTGGTAGAAAGCTCTTTGGACAAATGTAAGTTGGGAAAGAAGTAACATGTTTGTCAGTTCAAGCCAGTTCAGTTGCTGCAGATTCAGACAGTGGTGAGTTCTGAAAGGCTTCCCAGTAACAAATCTAGCTATGTTATTGTAGGTAGTAGACAGTTTGGAAAGATTGTTTTTCTTGAGGTTAGTATAGATGGGAGAAGCATAGAGAAGAGTGGAAATGAGATGAGAGTGGGCAAGAGTAGTTTTGGCTGGGGAGGTTAAGAAAGTCTTAATTCTATAGAGAGCCAAGTTTCCTATTTACACATTTAATGGTATTGTTGATATGACAGTCAAAGGTAAGATTGTTGTCAATTGTGACACCTAACAGTTTGGTAGTAGGGTCGGGTGATATAATGGTTCCATTGTTAGATAAGATAGTGAAATCTAAAGCTGGGGATCTGGTAGTAGGCTTAAAGAGTAAGAGTTTGTTTTTTTTTGCGTTTAGGAGTAGGCAACGATTTAAGAACCAAGTTTCCACTTTTGAAAATACAGCTTGAGTATTTGTTTGAAGTTCAGAAATGGATTTAGCAGAGCAAATTAGTGTGGAGTCATCAGCATATTGTATACAAGTAGCCTGGGGAATAGCTACTTGTAGGTCATTTATAAAGAGGGAGAAAAGAAGGGGTCCAAGAATAGAGCCTTGGGGGACTCCGAGTGAGATTGGTAGAAGAGATGAGAGTTCCTTATTCCAGAGGACGGCCTGTTTTCTGTTAGTGAGATAGGAACTAAACCAGTGGACAGCGTTAGGTTCTAAGGAAAGAGATTCGAGAATTTTTAAGAGGAGAGAGTGGTTGACCATGTCAAAGGCTTTGGACAGGTCAATAAAGAGAGCTGAGGACAGGATGTTATTATTACGATTCTTGTTAATAAAGTCTGTGAAGGAGAGGAGAGCGGTGGTTGTGCTATGAAAAGGCCTAAAGCCATGTTGACAGTTTGTAAGAATGTTGTTTTTTATTAAGTGGTTCATTAACTGACGGTGAATACATTTTTCCATCATCTTTGCAAGTGGGGATAAGAGAGCTATGGGTCTATAATTAGAATAGTCATAGGAGTTCCCTCCTTTATGTAAGGGTATAATGTGAGAGATTTTCCAGATATCAGGTATGGATGGTTTCTTCATTAACAGTTCTATTAATGAGAATGGATATAGGATAGGCTATTTCAGAGGCTGCTTTTTGAAGGAATTCAGATGGCAGTTGGTCAGCTGAGGGGGAGCAAGGTTTGAGTTTGTGGATACATTTCAGAATAAAGGAAGTAGAGATGGGTTGTAGCCTAAAGGTTGGTAGCTTGAGGGATGGAAGGTCAGGGATATTAGTGTTGTCACTAGAGAGATGAGAGGCCAAGGAATTAATAGTATCAATAAAGAATGAGTTGAAGGTATTGGCCGTATCAAGGGCGGAATACTTTTCAGACCGGAAGGGGATGGAGTGGTAGTCTGTCCT
The DNA here is from genome assembly GCF_019279795.1 of Protopterus annectens. Taxonomy (NCBI): domain Eukaryota; kingdom Metazoa; phylum Chordata; order Ceratodontiformes; family Protopteridae; genus Protopterus; species Protopterus annectens. The sequence continues at coordinate 639,168,543 of NC_056726.1, read as the reverse complement.
GGGTGAAGAAGTTTATTTAGGGTTGTCCAGAATATTTGAGGGTTATTATGATTTGCTTGCTGGAGATTACTATAATAACTCCTTTTATCAGAGAAGATAGCTTTTTTGGTAATGTTTCTTAGGTGCCTAAATGTCTGATGGTCTATTGGAGATTTGCTAGTTCGCCATTTTGTCCAAGATTTGTTTCTAAGTAACATTTTTTGTCTTGTATCTTTAGATAGCCAAGGGGCAGGTTTAGATTTAATTCGGATGGAGCGTTTTGGAGCATGATTATCTAGAATTGTTAGGAATGTGGTATTGAAGTAAAGGACAGCTTCTTCAAGAGGAAGTGTCTTTAGTGGGTTCCAGTTACAGGCATTTAGTTCACTTTTAAATTGAATAGGGTTGAATCGTTTAAGATCGCGTAGGGTCCTATAGATGGGAGTATTGTTAGCGGCGTTTTTTTGTCTTAAAATATAGGTTAGTTTGTGATCACTAAAGTCATCGGGTAAAGTTCCAGATTGATATTTTAGAAGTGGTTTGTTAACGAGAATCCAATCAAGAATACTTTCTTTGTTGTTGAGTTTGTTTGTCCTAGTAGAGGTGTCTATTGTCTGTGTGAAGCCATGGAGGTTAATATGAGAGGCCGGGTTGTTAGTGTTTAACGAGGACCAGTCAAGGTTAAGGTCTCCAAATTCTACACCTCTCATGTCTCTTCACAGTGCCAGACTAGAGTCAAGCTCAACAGGGTCTTCTTTCATTTTTCATTTTTCTTTTTTTCAATTAATCATGATTATCACTATCACAGGCATAACTGGTTCAATTAGCACCCTCAGCCAATGATATGAACCAGTGCCCCACCCCCTCAGCTCTACAAGTAAAGAGAAAAAAACGCACTTCACTGTAATAAGCTGTAAGTGATTGGCTTATCACAGTTAGATCTACACACCTCCCCAGCAAAAAAAAAAAAGACATTTCTTCTACTGGCACACCAACAAGGTGGCCAGATGTATGCTAGCCACCCTAGCCCCAACCATTTAGGTCCACTTTCTGTGCCCTGCCTCTAACTCTCCTTTAACATCCATCCATCCATCCACAACCATATTTTATTGAAAAAAAAAAACATTTCTCCTTTTAAAGTGTAGCAAACTGTTTGCTACATTATACCTTACTGTGCTGAATGCTTCAGTGCTCATGTTTAGTTAAAAAAATCTTTTTAAACTGTAGCAAAAAAGTTGCTACAGTTTATGGCCTTCTAGGGAGCACTACAGCACTCAGGTTTTAGTTAAAAAACATTTTTTTTTTCACTTTTAAACTGTAGCAAATTGATTGCTACAATGTAGCAAGCAGTTGCAACAGTTTACACTGCACAAGGATTGCTATAGCACTCACATTTGACTGCAAATGCGGTACTGTCTTTAAAAAGCCGGTATTACATTAAAAAGTGATCTGGATTGGCTAATCATGCCACCCAACACTTTCTACTATACACCCATTAATCACCCTAACAAGTCTGGAGGTTATCCCCTCCTCTGTAATAATGCCATGGACAGTCCTAATGTATATACAGTGATATTTTGAGCATGTACAACATCTAATTCTTACCCCAGATTATATAAAATGAACATACAAAATTAGTTGAATTTACAATGTTCATAAACATGTATCCACTGATCACTCTTCGGTAGGCCTGGAGGTTATCCCCTCCTTTATATTAATTGCTGTACAATATTTTTATATGCCTAATATTTACAGTGCCCATATGTTCATTAACCGTCCTTCAGCAAACCTGAAAATTATACCTTTTTTATATTAACTGCCCAGCATTTTATATGTATTTTATTTACAACATTTAAACATGTCCATTGGTCACAGATCAACAGACCTGGAGGTTGATCCCACATCTGTGGTGGTCCAGGGTTTGAATCCCTCAGCTTCCATTGCCTAACTTGGCTCTGAGCAATTCAGTTAACCAGACACTGCTCCTGGGCTGAGTCTGAAAAAGGTCCGGGGAGATCCTGTGCTCTACCCTACTAAGCAAATGCAATTAAAATACAAATATTAAAAGCTGTCCCACATTGCTGCACATGATAGCCCTCAGCATGATACGTTTGCCCCTATGGAAATAGCCTTTGGCCACTCAGTGCACAATTGCCCATAACGAGATTGCCTCTGTCTTCTCTTCATGACAGTAAAGTCTTACCTCTTAAGTGTAATATTTAGCCTCTATTTTCTTACCACTCATTTCTTCACATCTTCTCTCCCTAAACATTGTCCCTCCATCTCCTTCTTTTTTTTTTTCTGCATCTTCCTTGTCATCATCATCATCTTTCCTCTAATTTCCTTCTCACTGTGTTCCATTTACACACCTTGCTCACCTGGCTAAGCTGGTCTTGCCTTTTATAAGCTAACTTGAGATTTGTGGTGTCTCCACCTTCTGCCTGGATCTGAATCTTCTGCAGTCCCTCTCTTCTCTGTGGTAGCTCATGGTGAATTGTGGTCCACCTCCTCTTCCGTGTCATGCCATTCTTTCACCACCTATTTCTCCCTCAGGTTGCCTTGAGTAGCTCACAACAATCTTTTTGTTTCAAAAATATTTAGTGGTTATCTGTCCCCAAATTCCTTCTGTCTCCCCTTTCCTTTCTCTTCTTTGGTAGGGATAGCTTGTGCCATATTATGTGCTTCTAGTAAAACACAATTTCATGACGCAATCCTGTCCACCTCCCATCTCACTTGTAAAGAAAAGAAAGGTAATTAACAAAGCTTGAGTCAGGTCTGGTATCCCAGCTGTGACCTAGAGGGTGACACAACTAATGAGAAACAGAGTACAAAGGATTTGCACATATAAAATCATTTTAGCTTGTGGACCTAGGAGACTCTGTCTATGACACCCTCCCTGTGGGAGGAATAAAGAAACCTTGTTAAATTTCAAGTAGTTTATTCAGTTAAGTAGTTAGATGGATGAGTGTCATATGCAGTTTTGCAATTATTTCTGAGACAACTCATTTAAAATAAATATTACTTAAGCAAAATATGTTCTTTATCAAGGAAATAAATTTGAGGCAATCACTTATCTGTCTATATTACTGCATGAATGTTCTTGTAGTAATCTGGGATTTCAACTTGTCTTTCTCTAAATAGCACTCAAACAATGCAGGAACTGGAACTGAAGCTGAAACATGTGGAAAGAAAATGATTAAGCAAACAGACAATTATAATGTGCAATATCACACTTAAAATCAAGCTGTGAAACAGTCTCAACAGGATTATGAGGAGTTGCATAAACAGAGCATGGCCTGTCAGCACACAGTGTGGACTTCAAACTTCTGCTGTTGTCTGAGATATTGGGTTATGATAACACTTCTGAGGGTGCAGAAACACTTTTACTCAATGGAGACCTGATAATTCTTGGTTTAGTGACATATGGTTTACTTTTAGGAATTTAGCATTTGGCTTTAAATTCATTAGGAATCACTTCAATATGCCTTTGATTGTATCTGATTATGGCACTATCTTCAGTTTACACCATGAATGACCATGGTTCATCATTTTTTTGCATTACAACACCTTTTGTATCCCAATTTCTCTTCCCCTGTAGCTTCAGGTGTACTGGTTAATCCAGATGAAGGATTGCTAGTGACTATGTAAAATAGCATCTGTCTGTAGAACTTTTTGTATATACACTCATCTTTTTGATCATATTGTTTTGCTGATTCATACGGTTTTGATGTTGGCTGTAGTTTTCGACTGTAGCTTTGGCATGCTGGTTTTTATTTGTCTTCCAAGCATTAGCTGAGATGAAAATATTCCTGTGGCACTGTGGCTGTATATAATAATAGAACTCTGTGTGGATCAGATTGTCTCAAAATCTTTTTTGCTGTTTCACCAGCTCTCCCAGATTCACCATTTCATTGAAGGTAGTGAGAACTTGATTGATGTTGACGTGAACTGTGTATCATTGTAAGTAACCTGTTCAATTAGTTTTCCAAATCTTGTGAATACTATCTTGAACCTTGTTATTATTTACATGTTTGTTGTAATCAGAACATGTAATATCTCAATATCACACAAAAAATCAACAAGTATTAAGTAGGTTTTGCTCTCAAACTCACATAATTCAACAGGTATCTTTTACCAAGGACCTTTTGATAAGGGTGTTAGTATTAATGTCTCTGTCATTTGAGATAGTTTAATGAACAACGCAGAACTGATGCTTTCACACATGCATTGCAATGTCTCCATTAAGGATGGCCACCATACTAACATTTTGGCTCTTTTATAACTTTTCATGAGCTCTTAATGCCCTTCATGTGTTTTTCTGAGCATATCAGCAAATTGTGATGAGGTTATTATGATTTTATCTTGACATAACCATAAACCATCATACTCACGGCCTTCCACTGAATGTGTATTAATTATATATATGAGATATTTTATCTGTGACCAACAATTCGGAAATCCATTTCAGATATAGTCGATAATAGTCTTTAACTCTAGATGACTTCTGGTAACTTGCTTTATCTTTTCTAGTCCCTTGGTAGTCACAGTTATTTTTGTCATTATGCATTACAGATAATGGAGCAACATCTTCTGTAGCATCTGACACTAGCTGGCCATGTATAAGATTTCTGTATAGCATATCTGCTAAAACTAGTTGTTTTCTAGGCACATGGATTGCCCTAGCATTGAAATTTCTCAGTTTCATGACATCTAGTTGGTACATTGTCTAGATTGTAGAAATTAATCAATGGGAGCAGTGACTTGAGATCAGTCTGAACTTGCAAACCCTCTAACCCAATAAGGTATCTGGAGACTCTTACACATTCCCACACACTTGCAAGACATTATGTTTTTTTTTTTTTGACCTGTGAATATTTCCCTTTGGTACCAGCATTTTGAAACAATATGGAATAGGACATAACACTTGGTTATCCAGTTGGACTAATACTGCACCTAGACCTTAGTTGCTAGCATCAATACTCAAGGTTATTGCTTTGGTAACATCATAGCATGTTAGCTATGTAGCTGTTAACATTTCATTTACCCTGCTGAAAGCTTGGACTTCAGCATGTCCCTATGACCACAGCACACCTTTGTTTATTAGTTCTGTCAATCGCAAAGCACAATCGACAGATCTGGTACAAACTTGCCCAAGAAGTTAATCATGCCTAGACCTTGCCTTTGCTTGGCCACACAAAAAGGAGTTTGTAGCTCTGACCTTCTTTGGATCTGGTCTGATTACAGTAGAACTGCTGTGACCAAAATATTGTCCCTCAGTCATTTCACATCAGCATTTATCTTGGTTTAGCTTTAATCCTGAAGCTTTAATAGTTTAGAGCACTGACTCTAACTTTGAAGCATGTGTTTCTTTATCTTGACCAAACACTAATATGTCTTTTACAATGACTGCAACACCTTCATTCCCTTTTATGCTGAAACATTTCAGGATCTGAGGTTACACCAAATGGTAGCCTCTTCAAACAGAACCTTCCCAGTGGAGTAATGAGGTTGTCTCCTTTGGCTATCTTTGTTTTCTAGAGGAATTTACCAAAATCTACTAGAATCATTTAATGAAGAAAACATTTCAGCATTGATAAGCTGAGGTATCTTCTAATGTAAGTAGAAAGAGCCTTTTTACATGGTTGCATTATTAAGCCTCATTAAATCAGCTCATACTCATACACTGCCATTTTTCTTTATAAAGGAGACCACTGGCATATCTCAGTTACACTTCCTATTATAGCAAGTCCATGCATCTTTTTGAGTATTGCCACTTCTTTAGAAAACACAGGGATGGAAATGCATTTGAATTTAATCTCATGTTTACTTGTTTGTAGTTAGGCAAGCCAACTTCTGGCAATTAGCCCCATTTAGAAGAATCATAGGAAGTTCAGGGCTACCAAGGCCCACAACCATTATACCTTGACAGGTCCCACTTTATACTCTACCTTCCTTCTCAAGGAGGGCAATGGCAGTCATGCCCATGGTAGCCTTTGCATGCCACAGCTCTGCTGAGCAGATTGCTTATGTACAAAGCATCCAGCACACATACTCAGAACTCAGACATGTACCTCTTCTACACGGATAAGGCTAAAGATCTACCCATGCATCCGAGTTTACCTGCAAGGTCATGTATTTGTACCTTTATATCATGCAACTGCAGATCCTACAAAATATTCTACATGCAGCCTATGATATTGTAGTAACATTACTTCCTGTATCAGTCTTTGGACTCACTCAGGTTCCATGAAGAGGAAGTTTTACTTGCCTGTCTGCTTCTGTATTAGGCAGAGCAGTCAATGAAGCCAAGAAAAAACACTTTCTGAACATTAATTTCACTTTTGTTCATAAAAGCAGCTTTTACTTTGGCTCACAAATAACACCAAAGTCTGACAGCTTTTTACATCTCATACACCTTCTGTCTCATGTCTAACTCTTCTCTGACTCAGTATGATAATGGTTACACCTCCTGAATTTGCTAAGGTTCCACTAATTTTGCATCCGATGTACTCACTCCCTCTAACCAGTATATTTACTAGTTAAGCATCTCTGGTGATTTGTATCATTTTCAGTAAAAAATGTTAAATCTACTTTGAGTTGTTACTTTTGAGACACGTCCACATAGCTGAGCTAATAACAATTCTGTTAATAATTTTGCAACTTTCATTTCATTAACCCCACAATTTTCTGCCACTTCAGACAGTCAGATTACAAAGCCTTCAACTCTTCCACCTTTAGCTTGTGCACATATCTGTAATTATACCATTTGATGTGTAATATTTCTTTTTGGTGCAAAATGTTCATTGACCTTACTAATTACTGATTCATATGTATCACTCTGGCCCTTTGGGAATGAAAATGATTGGTATATTGCCTTTACTTCCTTTCCCTTAGAGTACAATAAAGTGTTTACTTGAATTTATTCTATTTGCTCAAACTGCTTGCTCTTCTAAGGTGTGCAAACCTTTGCCTCCATGCTGGCCAGGCAAACGTTTTTGAGAAGTCAAACATCTCATTTGAGATAAACTTTGTCACTTCTTACAGAGATTCAATTTGATGAACAACTTAAAATTAGTAAAATGACTACTTCAGTTGGTAAAAGTATTTGTTTTTTTTTTTTGTTTTTATGGGGGGCAAAAACAGTTTACTCTGAGCTTGGTAAATCTATCTTGTTGACAAGGTTTTCTGACTGTAATGACATTTTCAGTCTTACTTCTTGAAGAAAATCCCAGTTCTGACACCATGTCCTGATGCACACTTCTGGTTACCCAGTAATGTCTAAAGACAATGTTAATAATATTAGGATATGTCACCACCTTTATCAAACATGGTAACCATTATTTTGTACAAAACAGAAGTATACCAAAAAATGAAGTTAATAGTTCACTCATCATGACTACATGGCTACTGGCTATAGACTCTGTCCATTATAGTATACGGTCTCTCTTCATAGGGCAATGCTGTACATTCATCTTAAAGGTATATATATATATATATATATATATATATATATATATATATATATATATATATATATATATATATATATATATATATATATATATATATATATATATATATATATATATATATGCATGTATATGTATATGTATATATATATATATATATATATATATATATATAAGAGAGACAGAGACACACACACAAACACATAGAGCAGAGAACTGCAACATTCATCGCTGTATGCAAATGTGGAAACCTATGGGAGATTGCAGATACCCCAGGGGATTACTTCAGTGTCACTGCTTGACAGAGATTCAAATTAAGTGGCGAAAGCCACATACATAACTATAGGCTAGGCTTATAAATGCCCTTGGGCAGATAGCCTAGTATGAACCTATGAACCTATGAACCTATTTATTTATATCTGTGCTATCTATGTGAAAAAGAAATCTTAACATGACAGAAATGCTGGTACTTGGTATTTGTGTGAGATACATGAGTTAGAAGGGGTCTTGTGGTTGTCTTTCTCAGTGAGTCTATGTCTGACATCTTAGTACATATGGTAACCATTTCTCAGCAACTATCTACTACAGAGGTTCAGGAGACCTGTGCAACACTACAGGAGATTTGTGAATTAATTAATATTAAGCTATGGTGTGCCAGCCTGGTGGAGAACCATGTGGATGTATGACCCCATTGGCACATCAGACATGCTCCTCATAGAGTGTCTAATCATATTTTATTTTATTTTACATTTATGTACTGGGGTAGTGCACTGACCTCAGTAAAGAATTTATAGAGGCACAGCCCAGTTAGTGTAGAGAAGAGATGTAGTAGCATACAGTGTGTTGCAGAGGAAGAGGGATATGTAGCTGTATAAATATATTCTTAGAGAAGAACTGCATTAGATGTTGAGTCTAGGGGGAATCCAAAAGTCCAGACATTCCTGATCTCACCTCTGGTGCTGGTACCTAAAAAGACCGCAGCATCATATTCTGTGTAGACTATAAGAAACTGACTAGTCACACAGAGTCATATGCCTACCAGATACACAGAACAGATTAAGCCTTAGAGAATTTGGATGGTACTAATTAACTAACTACTATTGGCCTAACCAGAAGTACTGTCATGTACATTTGACACCTGCAGTGAGGATGACGAATGCCCTAGCATTTGCTCAGAGTTAGATAGATTGTATCCTAGCAGGAATGAGAGACTATACTCAGCATAGTTATCAGAACAAGCAATAAGAAGATTCTTTTTAAAGATGGCTGACCAAGAGCAAGTAAACATGCCCATTAGTAGGCAGTTGTGAAAACCTTTTTGATTACATCTGTGGTTTTTATATGAACAATATATAAAAAAACAGCTGCGAGAGGACAGGAGAGGAACACTGTAGCCTGTAACTTCTGAATGTCCATGCCTGTTTTGTTCTTGAAGGTCAGCTGCTGTAGTCATGGTAGTAATTCAGTAAGAGATATCTGTAGATATATCTTCCTTTGTTGTACTTTTTCATTTAAAGGGTTTAATTTTTGTTTCTTTGCACAGTTTTATCTCTCTCTCTCTGTCTCTGTTTCTCTCTGCCTTTATATTTAACTATTAATTGCATTGCATAACCTATTCCTTTCTGTATAATTTTATTTACTCACTTTTAAACAGTTTGTGGTCATTATCCATGTATGTAGTTATTATCTGTCTATGCATTTCTTAACTGTTATGAGGCAGTTTATGACTAACTGGTGGGAAAGCTGCTGGAATATATCTTCATCTACAGGACTGGTTTGCTACACAGTATTATTTGTGCTTCTGGTTATTTTTGCTTATTAACAAGAGTGAAACAATTACTGAGAAGTCCCTAGCCTTGTAATCTGTGGTGGTGGTGGTTTACTACCATGAGCCAGGACAGAAGGCTGTGAGGTTGGAGAATGCTACCTGCCTTCTCTGCTTTCCAAGTCATGCATTTTATTGCTCTCATTCTCTAACCTAGAGTTCACCTGTAATAATTCCTTTTTGTGTCCTTCTGCTTGCCATGTAATCCTCTTAAACTTAAATTCTTGCTCAAGTTATCCTGTCACATGTTATAAATACCCCACTATGGCCTCATATTTTCCATATCTGATGCAATGACTTCTTGACTTCTATTTCTTTGGAATAACATTATATCTAGTATTGTGGCTTGCGTTCTTGTCCTTTCCCTCCATCCCATTCTCGCTCCAATTTATAGAAAGGATAGTGAATAATTTTAGAATTGTATTGTATTTTGTTCTCCATGGCTAGCAAGACCCTTACATCACATTTAGAGGCCAAACTTCCAAGCTCTTTCTTCTACTCCCCATGCACCTTATAGCACAGTAAATTATGAAGTTTAAAATTGTATTTCCACATTTAGTAAGTCCCTTGTAGAATGTCTGACTCTCAGGTTTCTCAAGACCCCTTTTATTGCATCATCATTGTGAGTTTTCCTGCATGGACAGCCTACCTTGTACTCACTTCCAATATAGGCATCCCTTACTCCTTTCTTGCATAATTTAGCACATTCATTGTTGTACCCCTGCTTCTTACTCTCCTTTCTAGCATTAGTTTTCTTTCCAGATCTTCAAAGCTTTGCATCTCTGTACATTCTCTCTCTCTGATGGTCTGCTGCTAGCTGCACATACTTCTTCCCCTTTAGCTACTCGTGTTACACTTCATTTTCCCCTTAAATTCATATTCCATACTGTAAAGTCTAACACATTTGACTACAATTATTCAATTTCCTGCTATTTCATTTTGAGGTGAAACTTCCTTGTGCCATTACCCTACTCCCGTTCCAGACCATTTTTAGTCATGAGCTGCTCTTCTAAGTGACCATCCTTGCTGGCATCTCCACAGTGCCCCCAATTATGCATTTTAGTTTTGTCTTTACTGTCACATGGCACACTTTTGAAAAATTAATTCTGAAGACAGTTTTTTAAGATGACATGAATGGGCAGGTCAACTAAATACTGGTTAATGATGATTCTGTTGAGAGTTTTAACTCTATAATGTTATATTGTTCATTATATTTATGTTGCTGCCAGTTGTTATTTGTTTCTTTATCTCATAATGACTCCAAGTGAACCACCCTTTGCAAATTTGCTTCATTTTATAAGTTAATTTTAAGTATTATCACAGTCTGTCATTATTCATTGTGTGTTCTTTTTTTGTGAAGTGCTAAGGAAGTTAAGAATTATAATAAACTTTAACTTGCATAGATATTTAGTAGTGCTGGGGTTATAAGGACATGTTTAGGAAGGGGAATATCATTTGTTAGGTTGCTAATGAACAGAAATGTCACCCTTTAAGGGGTGGCAAAGTCAACTGGAATTCCATAAACAAAGGTACTTAAACTGTGCCAGTGTATTTTTTTAGTGTTTAACCTCTGAAAAATAATTTGTTTTGGTATAGCACACTGAAGTATTATTTATTATGATGGCTTGTAACTGGATACTGTACTTTTTGCAGGAAAGAAGCATTCACAGAAGAACGTGGTGCCAGACGAGGAGTGAAGCAAGTAATGGTGGTAGTAACTGATGGTGAATCTCACGATGGTTACAGACTGAATGGCGTTATCGATGACTGTGAAAAGGATGGGATTGAGAGATTTGCTATTGCAGTATGTACACCTGTATATTATAGTGAAACTGTATTGCAGTTTATTTATTTATTTAATTCATTAACCTGGCTGCACTCAACATGGATTACATTTACTGTGGTTTGGTTGATTGTGTGTACTTTCCATGTTTATTGATGCTCAACATTTTAGCAATGTGTCATGGCTATTAGGAATGTATAGTCCAACAAGAACATTGTCTAAGATGGATGTTGAATCTAGAACAATTAGACTTTCTCTGATGTTGTTGCTGTTATATCTTTGTCATAGCTGTAGACAGGTATATGTGAAGCTTGATTCAGCTTGGCTCCTGTTTTTATTATTTTCTTATTGATAACTGAATGGGTATCTACAAATGTACTTGTTGAGTGAGAAGCATGAGCCTCAATGAGCAGGATGGCAAATTCTCCGACTAAATTCTCTGAGTTACATGCCTAGGTTCTGTATGATTGCCCAGGATGCATGACTAGTAAGAAGCAATGAACATAAGTGTCTGCTTCTCAGTGATATTTATGTTGTAAAGTGAGTATTGAGGATCATGTTTAGAATTCCTGATCAAATATTTACTAGAGCTCACTTTACAGACAGACAGACAGACAGAGAAAAAGACAACTGCAGAGATAAATTGATACGTATATTGGTCCTATTTAAAGTCAGTAATGTAATAGACAGTTATAGCCCTGACTACAGCTCAGCTGATCTATTCAAACAATGATGCCCACCCTGGAAAGCTTTAATGCACTTAGAAAACAGGCTGTCCGTTAAACTGGTTTGCATTTGTTTTACTATTAGAAAATAAATATTTTTTTTATATTTTTATTGAGAAATAATTCCACTGTCTAACATTACATAGATGCTGTTGGAGGATGTGTTTTACATCCAAAATGTATATTACATAAATATTTAATAGCTACACACATACACAAAGGGATATATATATATATATATATATATATATATATATATACATATACATGTGGGATCATAGGAGCATAGCAGGTTACTAGGCTAATGGCCCTGGGGCCCTTACATGCCTAGCCAAGAGTTTGTCCCCAAAAAAGAAACCTCAGTCAGCACCTGTCACCCCTGTCAGTGAGGGACAAAGGTGGAACCCCTGGGACAAATTTGTGGTTTCCTATCCACTCATCAAGGTTCTTCTTGAAGAGGGTCAGCAAGGTATTCTGTTTGACATGTATGGGAAGTCTATTCCAGAGATGGGGCAGCCTCTGGGAGACAAACCTGTCTCTTCATCCGGTTTTGTTGATGTTGCATATTAGATTTAGGCCTTTTGAGTGGATAATGTGTGAGGTGTTAGACTTATGGATATGAAGCATCTCTAGTAGGGCAGGGTCTTATCTTGCCTTCTAGGCAATATACAGATCACCTCTGAGCCATATGTATGATATCAAGTAGAGTGATAGTTATTTGAGCCTGTCCACATAGGACAGGTGTTGGAGGGCATGGATTCTCTTTGTGAAGTATTTCTGTGTCCTTTCCAGTTGGTGCAGGTGTTTGGAGAGGTACATACTAAATGAGGCATTATACTCAATTATTGGCCAAATACGGGAGGAGTACAGAGCAGTAATAACCACCTTTTTTTATGTAATCCCTTTACTTATGAGATGAACCAAGTAAAAGGCTTTTCTAACTACTGCCGCTACATGATGGTAGAATTTGAGATTGTTGTCAAACTGAGTACCCAGGTCTCTCACCACATGGTTGTGTGCTAAGGGGGTTGCTGTTGATGTGGTAATCAATAGGCGCCATGTTTTTGCAGAATGGTATAATAATTCAATTTTTTTGCATTTAACTTAAGGCCATTACTTTGGCACCAGTCATTTGTTGCTGTGAGACCCTCTTGCAGTATGTTAACATCATTTGGAGTGTCAATGACAGCACCCATCTTACAGTAATCTGCAAACTTGGTCAGCCTCAGGCCCTTTGTCTTTGCTTGGACTTCTGAGAAGTAGATGCCAAACAGTAGGGATCCCAGGACAGATCCCTGGGGAACTCCAATAGTGACAGGTCTGCTGTCTGACGTGGTGGTGCCTATTTTGACCTTGTGGGTCCTATCTCTGAGCCATTTGGCCACCCATCTGATGACATAGGGATTTATGCCAAGTTGAGTTAGCTTTTTGATGATGCCCAAGTGGGGGATTGTGTCAACAGCCTTGGCTAAGTCAAGGTAAGCTGTATGTCCTGACTTAGTTCCCTCATCCAGGGCCTTGGTGATAGTGTCCAAGAAGTCAACCAGGTTCAACAGGCAAGATCTGCCCCTGGCAAATCTGAATTGGGTGGGGTCAAGTGCTTGGAGATTGCCTATGTCCTTGTTTATGAGGTCCATAACAATATTTTCCATGGCTTTACAGATCAGACTTGTTAAGCTAATGAGGCAATAGTTTCCCGGGTCAGCAGTGGCACCACCTTTGTGCAAGGGGATGACAATGGCAGTTCTCCACTCTGCTGGAATGGAGCCTGTAATTAGGCTGTGGTTGAATAGCATGCTCAATGGCGAAGTTAGTTTGCTGGCGATGGTGCAGAATACAGCCTGGGATACTATCAGGTCCCATGGAAGCTATGTTCTTTGCCTTGGATAGGACCTTTAACACTTGATCTACAGAGATATGAGGTGTGGGACAAGTATCGGGGATGTTGAATGGGCCTTTGGGAGATTAGGGGGATGACGTTTGCACTGAACTGCTAGCAAGTTGGCTAAGTCAACAGGATCAGTGTAAGTGGTGCCATTAAGTTCTAATTGGGAACAAACCTGGGCTTTGCCATGGAGGTTCCTGATGTAGCTGAAGGCTTTGTGGTTTCCTTTTGTTTCAGAGGCTAGTTTCAATTCATAATTGGCTTTGGAGGTTTTCAGTAGTGATGTAATTTGCTAGCTGAGGCTGATGAGAGAGTTTTTCCAGTTTGGAATTTGTTGCTTTTTACCCTTGGACAACAGTTTTTTTTTCCTTTTGTTCTAAATCCTGTTGATAGAGGATGTCTACCAGACAGGTTTGTGTTTCCTTGAGGAGCAGGTTTTATTTCTGTCGGGTATGTCTGAGTCCATGCAGTTGTACAGGTATTTGTATACTGCACTGGTGTACTTTTCAGTGTTGTTGTCTGCATCCTCTGAGGGTGGTGGTGGTGTGAAGCTACAGATACCCTTCCTTAGGAGGTTGTAGTCAACTTTTGAGAAGTTTCTTTCCCTGGTTACAGCTGGGGAGAGGGTTGGGTGGGATAGAAACTTCAAATGAGGTAGACTGATAATCTGGTCTCACCAGGAAAGAACATACTATGGGAGTGGTGCAGCAGTCATCCATGTTGGTGAGAACCAAGTCCAGAATGTTATTTCCCCTTGTATGGCATGAGATGAGCTGGTCTAGTGTGTTAGAACTGATGAAGTCAAGGAATCCTTGTGTGAGTGCATTAATGAAGGAATAGTTCACCCAGTTTGTGGTGGGGTAGTTGAAGTCACCAAGGATCAGGGTGTTAGGAGGTACCTTGATGGAGTCAAGTAGGCCCAGATAGGAGAAGTGGGTGTCCAGAGTCATGGAGGGGGGTTTATAGCTGGCTATAACTTGAATGAGTGTCAGTTGCACCTGGAGTAATTCCAGTGCATCATGCTGGCAAACCAGTCTAGAAGTATGCCCATCTTTAATGAAGATAGAGACTCCACCACCCTTAGTCTTTCATTTGGGGTGCTCTCCGAAGCCCTGAACCAAGTTTCCGTGAGCGCACAGACATCGGCATCTTCCAGTGTGAGGAGCACCTCCAATTAGTGCATTTTTAGGTTAAGGCTCCTAGTGTTAAGCAGCATGACCTTCAATTTGCCTTTTGACAGATCTTTTATATTGGAAGATTTGTCTTTGGGACATAGCCTATAAAAGGCACAATGGGAGAGGCAAGAGCCTTGGCCAGGATTCTGAACCCCAGAGGTGACAGGTGGATGCCATCTGTGGCAAAACATCGAGGCCTGTCAACCATGTCATCCCAGACAGACAGATACTGGATCCCCTTGGAAAGACACCAGAAACTAAGCCAATTGTTGAAGTTAATTATTTTTGTTGGTATATGAGTCTACTTCGATACACCGAATTTGCATTTACCCGAACTGCAGATTACCGGGATGACAACACCAAAATTGCAATAAACTGAACCATTACATTACTGAAGTTTTTTTACAGGGAAAGAAGACATGACCAACATTTAACAAAATAACACACCAAAGTATGTCAACCTCACCCCCCCCCCCCAACAAAATATACCAACTCTGTGATTGCACTACAGTGAGGAAAGGGGCCAGGTGTCACCATTCCCCTCTATAAAAATCAGTAATGTTCAGGTTTGGTTTATTGCATTTTCGGTGTTGTCGTCTCTGGAATCTGCAATTCAGGTAAGAGCTACAGACAGGCTCATACATATATACAGAAAACAAACACACAACAATCTCTCTGTCTTTTTCACAGACACACACACACACACACACACACACACACACACACACACACACACACACACACACACACACACACACACACACACACACATACACACACAAACACACACACACACTCACACCCTGCATTTTCAACACCATTCTTTATTGCCTTCACCTCAGACGTTACATTGTCAGCAAGTAAAAAAAATACATATATGGGTGTTGGTCATTGTATCTAATATACAGTGTCCTGTTACGGATTCACTTCAGAATATTGAAGATTTAAAACTTAGAATTTCATATGGTCGAGACCATATCATCAAAGTTTCAAAACTTCGAAATTCTGAAATAAATACAAAAACAAACAAAAACATGTTTCAAAATGTATTTGCAGGGGGGCAAGCCCCCCTGCACCCCTAACACCCCTTGATATTTAAATTTATCAACTCCGAGTTCACACTACAGTGAGGAAAAGGGAAAAATCTCCCATTCTGTGCTGTATGGAGATCTCCGTTCAGAACGTTCAAAGTTTTAAAACTTCAATCATATGGTCTCGACCATATGAAATTCGAAGTTTTAATTCCTCGACATTCTGAAGTGAATCCCCTGTTACACAGTAGGCCAATGCCAAATGGTCAATACAAACAGGAAGTTGACAGGTGTACAAGACTGACATTCCCCAGGTAGGTGAATATTTCCTTCACCCAGGGACTGTGAGTTTTCAGAATTAGTATATATAATTATCAGGAGGTGTGAGGGTGAAGGTTTACTTGCCCCCTATAAAAACACTTGCTGTTGGTTTAATGTAGTCTAGGGTAATCTCTGGAGCATGTGAAGAACATATCATTCAGTGTGCTTTTGACATTCAGACATTAATCTGTAGGGTGTCGGGACACTGTATGTTTGATTCAGTGTCCTACAACCATATAGATATGGACAGTGCAAAGGAATGCATATACTCCTATACCTCTTAACATCTCCCTGATTTTGCCTGATAGTTCTGCTTTGTCCCTTAAAGCAAGGTCTCTCTCTGTCTCGCTATCTCTCTCTTGCTCTCTGTCTCACATACACACACACACACACACACACACACACACACACACACACACACACACACACACACACACACACACACACACACACACACACACACACACGCGCATGTTCTTCTAATGTAGTTAGCTACTTTTATTTTATTTATTTTCCTACACTTGCCAAACATGTTTTTAGTGCTGCAGATAGTGAGGATAAGGAAAATTGGCAGTCGCTCATAAATGCTTACTACAGTTATGCTTGCTACTTTTGTTTTATTTATTTTTAAACTAACTACTCAGTGAGCAAAAACAACATGACAGACATTTGTTTTCAGTCCATGTTTCATATTGGCTTAATAAGCTGCCATGCAGTTGTAGACTTGATAAAGGGCTCTCCCTGTACATTAATACTCTCTTGAAGAATGTTTGTTTTCCATCTGGGTATCACTTTTGCCAACAGCCCATTTTCTGAGTTTGATTGGTATGGCAATCTCGGCAGTAGAATGTGATTGAGTAGAGTGAGCACAGCCACAATCCCTTAGAGGAGAGACAGATTACACTGGGTGTAGTGGGGTCAAGATATGGCTCATCAAGCCACTTAGCTGTACTCACAGGTAGAGGACATTGTGAATACTTGGGGTGATGCAGTAAAGCTGCCTTTTGCCCAGGGTCAGAGTTATGGGAATACATAAATGCTCTCATTATAGGGATATCAGTCAGAACACAAAGTCCCAGTAGTCTGCTTGAATGACATCCAATTCAGGTGGCTCTCACCCTCATGAATCTGGAAACTCAACACTTCTAGGCAATGAAAGTGCTTGAGTCCAGCTGGGGAAAGCTTAGTGGTAGGCAGGCTGCAGAGCAAAAACTCCTAGAAAAAAAAAACATATACAAGTTGTTCTTGTTCTGCAGATCCAGGGAATTGGTTTGTGCTAACTATGAGCAGAGTTAATGAACTTGAGTTGAATGAAAAGTTGACCAAATTCAAAGAGGCTGTCTGGTGAGTTGGAAGAGAGAAATATGACTTGGATATAGAAGGTTTATTTCCTGGATGGTGGATGTAGAATGTTGTAAGATATTACCCTTATCCTGAGGTGATTGGGGCATGAAGATAATACCTCTTCAACTTAATCTAGTAGTGCAAGCAGTAGAAATATCATACGTTGAAGTATGTACTTCTAGGTGAAGGACAACTGTGCAACATTCTCTAATGGAAACTGCATCACTTTTTTTGAAAATCAGAACTCCTGATAATTTTTCTGTGTCACCTCAGATACAGTGACTTCAGAGTATTTTATCATAAATTGAAGGCTGCAAGATGACACAGCCTTCTCCTGTAGAGTGTGAGAGTTGTGCCCCGCTCAAAAGCCCGATGTTAAGGCATGAGTAAGAATGCAATTTTGTACATTGACATTCTTGTGAAAATCATATTCACACTGAATGCATTCGTTTAACTGGCCTGAATTCTTCACTACCTACTTCATTGGTATTAAGATCTGAAGGCATCCCATTCCCTAATTCTCTATGTATTGTGTAATACTAAAATCAAACAGTTATGCACTGTGATTATGACCCCAATGCCATTGGTTCACCCTGCCCACTGAAATAAAAGGGCACATAGGCACAGTAGTACCACAGGTAGTGACAGCTAATGTTATCTGTTTTGACCCCATAGCTTTATCTATGAAAAGAAAAATGCTTCTCTACCATGCATATCTGTGTGTGCAAACACACACACACACACACACACACACACACACACACACACACACACACACACACACACACACACACACACGCACACACACACACACACACACACACACACACACGCACGCAGTGTGTGGAGGTGGTAAATATCAAGCCAAAGGTGTGATAAGCAGTTTTATATTCATCTAACGACATTACATATCTGTTATAATACCAGATTCTTGGTATCCTGAAATGTACAGACTAAATACATCACAGTGTCAAGGATTATCTTACTGGCCAGCAGGTATAGAGGTTTGTTCTTTTGAAGAACTGTCTATTCAGAATGCTATCTTTAGACATGGGCTATTTCACAGTTGATAATGTTGTACAGAGACATGATCCATTATTTAAGTGCTGCAAATACATAACCAAACAACTTTGCAACAAAGCTTTTTGTCATTACTAACTGCACAGTGTGATGAGTGTGGAAAATTTAAAATATGCTTATTTTAACCACATAAAATAGAACTATACCCACACAATATCTTTGAAGAATTCAAGGTTTACTTCTAAATAGAGTCATTTGATATAAACATATATATAGTATTTCATAAAAAAAACCCAGCTGCTGGCTCAGAGTGCAGCTTTGTGTTCTGCAAGACCTTCCACTTTTAAGATCTGCATCTAAATTATCGTTGTCTCAGCATCTGGAAAGCAGTCATTTATTATGCCTTCTTTCAGTAGAAACAGCGGCACTGTGTGAACAAAATGAATCCTGCTGTTCTAAATCAGTTCTAAAATTACAAACAATGCCTAAGTATTTATTAATAGGGAGAAGGTGAAGCTTCCTTTGTATTCAAACAGATGATATGTCATGGAAAAACAAGGTGCAAAAGAGTAAACAATACAGATGACAAAGGACTGAATTTGTAAATAGTTTTTTTGATTTTATCTTTTGCTCCTTCACCCTCCACAGCCATAAAACCCACCATAAAGTCCTCCTCAGTTGTTTGTCTGTTTATTCCCTTCCCCTCTTCTGCTGGCATCTTTAACACCAGGAGAGGGAGAAGAGAGCTTACTCAATTTGGATTTGTCAAAGGGACATCATGCCTGTTAAACCTGGTGGACTTCTTCGAGACAGTCACCAAGGCCCTTAATGATGGGGAAATCTGTGCATACAGCCTACCTAGACTTAGACAAGGCTTTTGACACTATCCCCCACTCAGGCGTAATTGACAAACTCACCCTGATAGGTATCAGTCCGCATATCCTTAGATGGGTCACTAACTAGCTCACTGATAGAACCCATATAGTTAAAATAAGGGAATCCACCTACAAAAGCAGGCCTGTAACCAGAGGTGTTCCACAGTGATCAGTCCTGGGACCTCTATTGTTTGGAATCTATTTCTCCAAAGTGGAAGCTAAAACTAAAGGCCTGTGGCTGACAAAGTTTACTGATGACTGCAAACTGGGAGTGGTCATAGAATCTCCAAAGGATGTCAACATCCTAAAAGAGGGTCTTACACAAACAAATGACTGGTGCCAAAGTCATGGCCTTAAACTCAATGCAAAAAAAATGTATTATCATTGCTTTCAGTAAGAGTTATGTTCCTGCAAACTACCACAGCAATAACATCACCCTAAGTACACACTTAGTGGTGAGAGACCTGGGTACATAGGTTGACAGCAACCTTACCTTTGATCACCATGTCTCCACAGTGATAAGAAAGGCATTCTATATTGCTTATCTCATAAGTAAGTGCATTACCTCCAGGAAAAAAAAAAAAGTTATAACCTCCCTGTACTCTTCCCTCCTCAGGCCAATAATTGAGTATAATGCCCCTTTTGATATATACCTTTCCAAGTACCTGCAGCTATTGGAGAGACCACAAAGT
Source organism: Protopterus annectens (assembly GCF_019279795.1). NCBI lineage: Eukaryota > Metazoa > Chordata > Ceratodontiformes > Protopteridae > Protopterus > Protopterus annectens. Next base: position 639,148,419 of record NC_056726.1, on the reverse strand, counting down.
TTCCTCACAAGAAAAATTCAAGGTCTTTAGCATCTGTCTTATGAGGATCATCTGAAATAACTGTGACTGTATTCTGTTTCCTACAGACTACTCAGAGGTGATCTCTGCCTTGCTTATAAGGCAATCTTTGACCCTGCTTTATTGGAAATTCTGCATATCCGTAAGTCAAATATTACATGGGTCACTTGCTCTAATGGCTTTAACCTGGTATGTGACATTAATAGAACCTGCTGGAGAGACAGTTTTATCTCCTAGAGGTCACCACACCTTTGTAACAGACTCCCGCTTCATGTCAAGCAGAGCACCACACTGGCCGTCTTCAAGCACAGTCTGGATGATTGGATGGTTAACCGTAAATTCATCACAGGGGTGATAGGTGCTGATCATGGAAATAAGGTTAAAACTTGGCTCCATCCCCCCATGTGATGTTCGGAGGGCATACCTCCAAAGTGAGACCTGCAACACTAGCCCAGCTGTGTGTGGAGCACACATAAAGGCACAGAATTCAGTTACTTAACAATTCTATACACTACTTTGCCTGACAAGCATCCATTCTTCACCCTATCACTGCTTGCATTTTCAACTGTATCCACAAGTTGTTAGCTGCAGAGTGAAATGAGCCACCTCCCTATATCAGAATGAGTGTTGCAGCAACATCCCCCTTCTGCAAACTATCTGGAATCTCAGCAAGAACTCTGTACCTCTATGCCAAGCAGCATGAAATCTTAAATAGTATCCACTGATGAGGTTGTGTCTGCAGGCTTTGCTTCATACTGATATCTCAGTAGAGTGTGTTGGCATCAGCCTCTGAGATGTCAAGGTTGTAGCCAGGCATACTCTTTGTACTCAAAAGAGTACAGTTTTTTATCTAAACCTGTTAGAAACACTGGGACTTTATCAAGTCATATGATGTCTATAACCATCTAGATTAATGCTTCTAAAACTGTGTATATAGCTTGCTTACAGAGAGGACTGCAAATCTGAAAATAGTACCTATATCTAGTAATAGTTTTTGACTGAGCAGCTGAAAATGTTACATTAAGTCTGCGGTGGGGCGGGGCAACATCTAAAGTGATATGACCACTTTTTAAATGCCAGGTAGATGGGGGGGGGGTAACAGTAAGTATCTGTGAGTACAAAATAGAATTCACTGGCTACACCACTGGTGGGTGGAGATTATTTCCTGCCTATGGTAAATTGGTAGACGATGACAGACTTTGACATGCCAAGAATGCAATCACTCACTACTAAGCCAATATGGTAAAAATAAATCAACACATCTCATTAAATCAACAAATCTCATTAACATAGTTTAATGCAAATCATGTGTCTTGTACTGTGCAGCTGAAGTTGAGTATATGTGCTTATATGCATTTATTGTCTAAAAGGGTCACATTTTTTGTTTATCAGTAGATGACCAGAAACTAAATAATATTAGCCAGTACTTTTTTCCATGGACAGTCAAAAGCTTTCACAATTTATTCCTAGTACCTCATGTGCTATTGTAATGTTCCACATTGCAAGTACCTCAGAAAATAGATATAGGCTCTTAAGATGTGAGGAAGCAAACATGCCATGCTAACAGTAGCAGAGGTGCCCTTCACTGATGGCATACATTAGCCACTAGTTCAGTCTGCTTTGTGTAGAAAACATATGAGTGTATATAGAATCTAATGATACTTAAAGAAATTGCAACATATGGAGGCATTTTTCTACTGGTCAAAATGAAGCCTTCTATGAACTGTCCCATGACAAAAGAATAACACAGTAGCCATATTGTGTGCAACCAAAGAAAATGCATGTGCTGCATTTTTAGCGATACTGTCACAAAAAAACAGTTAATGATACCTGTGCATGACAGCATGTTGAGGTATATCTAAGAATGAAAATTCTAAAGCACATCGTCAATGTACTTCCTCTGCCTTTTTTTAAAGTTTATGAAAAAACAAGTAATTATAATTGTGTCACTTAAAAATATCCTGCGGCATACCTCTTTTAAATACTACACTTCAGTCATCTGAAGAACGCTTGCTATTTCCATCAAACAATAGTGCACTCACACAATTAAGCTTGACATAAAAGTAGACATTCTTTCACATTTAAGTTAATGTGGAAACATTTAAAATGCACTGACAGTAACTCACGATATGTAACAGTTTGCTCCAAAAGAAAGTATACACAAAGCATTATTTTCTATCAAGCAGCAGACCCTGTCTAGCTTGTTACAATAAAGGCTCCTAAATCTTTGTATTTTCTCTGCTCTGGAGCCCATGTCACAATCTGTGTCTGTTCTCAGCTTCCCCTTTGATCATATCACACAGCAGGAGATGTAGTGTACTTATTTGTTTTTTACAAGACAGTGTCAGCTCAGATAATTCAGTCCCCAAGCATAATGACAAAGACTTGATAGTATCATGAGCTGAAGGTGGCATGAGCTATAATGCATTCAGTACAGATGTTTCAAAGCACGGTCTTGGTCAGTGAGTGTGTGGATTCAGGTATCAGGTTTAGTGTCACACGGATTGTACTATAAAGCAAAGATCTGCAAGTGATAGTTACAGACCTCCATTCTTTTATAGGGCATCATAAGTAAAACACAGAACATTCTCACTTAAACCTCTTGTGTGTTGGTACAGGCACATGTTTGTTTTTGGCACACTGGATAAACAGGTAGTAAAGTAAACTTTGATACTGGAGAGAACAGAAGGCTAGGGTTCTGTTCTCAAATGATTTACTTAGATTTATTTGGTCACTTTCTGCTGAGCTGCTCTACGTTAAAATACCCAACACTTGAAAGAGAAGGAAGACGTTACTGCCAACAAGCCCATTTTCCACATAGGACCAGATGACTAGCTGACTTGTGAATTTTAAGACTCCATCTGGAACACTGGATTAAAACTGGTGCTACAGGTTGTCCCTGGAGGCAGGGAGTATTCTGACATTGTTCTGGCTATTATTATTTATTTATTTATTTATTTTTTTTTGCTATGGGCCATACCTCTACATGTTTCTTTATTCAACGACTGTCTCATCTTTCTGCATTGAAGTTCAGAACCATTGCGGTGCCTTGCTGATATCTTGTATAGAGCTGCTGAATGTAGCAATACTCAATGCCTGAAGGGGAAGGAATAAACTACTGCTACCAAGCCTGTTTAGTACCTGAAACCTGATAACTAGCAGATGTATGACCTCTGGGATTCTGTCTAGCAGATACACTCAAAACTGGTGTTATTGGCTGCCCGTAGTGAGAGAAGGGACATTATACCACTTACCGTTGCAAAGAAGAAAAGTATGATCATCGGTTTTTCTCTGGTTATAACTTTTCTTCGTTTACAATAAATGGGTTTAACGTTAAAGACTTTGTTTAAAGCTGTCTCTGTTTTAGCGAGATTAACGAGATCTAAATTGCTTATTAAATGAAGTTAATATTTTAACAAGCAAAGGCAACGCTTAGCTTGCTGCTTTATCTCCGTTGCTTTGAGTAATATAGGCTTGATTATATGAGTTTTTAAAAAAGCAACGAGGAAAATAAGCAACGGAACGGTCGTGTCTTGTTTTTGTTAAACTCATTTATACTCATTTAACAGGGTTTAAAAAGCAAACTTGCTCTCTCCGTTGCTTCATTGCTGCTAACTCTGATCTTGAGCGCCGTACATTTTGCTCGCTTTGAACCGCTACATCAGACGCAGGGCGGCAGGGCAGCAAACAGGCATTATACTATTTAATTTAATAAGATGTTTAAGGTTTCTTTTTCATAATATTAACTGTAAATAGTAATATTCTTTATACTGGTTTGGGTAATGCTAAAATTTACGGTTGTTTGGTTTGTGGTTGGCCGCCGCGACGACCAAACCACCACGCCCGCTGGTAGCATTACCCACACCCAGGCGTGGGTTATTGCTATATTCTGACATTGTTGTTGTCACGTTTTGTTGTGAGCTGGGTTTGTTGATTGGTGACTGTTTAAACTTTCGGCTTTTAATTTCATAAATATTGCATAGTTTGGCACTCTTTTTGTGAACTGCTCAACATTACACTACCCAGCACCAAAAGGAGAAGAAAAAAACTACAGTTATCAAGTCTATTTTCCAATCTGAGGCCAAAGGAGCTGAACTAAGCCCAGTAACATGCTCACCTGATGCACATATACCATGCATTAATTTGGTTATTCAGACAGGTGAGACCGTAATGCTCACCTGATGCACATATAACATGCATTAATTTGGTTATTCAGACAGGTGAGACCATACTCCTTCTGCTTAAACCTGCACAACGTAAGCAGCACTCTTTAATTTTTTTTTTTTTGATGCCTCACATAAATCTGTTTGAATTTATACGTTATTCCTACCTACCGACCTATATTGTGGTTACATAGTAACTGCTTATTCTTTAAAATTTACCCGTCTTACTCAGTATGCTCTTACTGGGTTCATGTAAATGAGTTGATGTAGAATTGATTGAATGCAGAATGCCAAGATGGAATCAACTCATTTCCAAATCACAAGTGTAATAGAATGTACAGATGGGAAAATACCAGATGTTGGTATTTTGAGTGTGTGCAGTAAGACTGCTGTTAGAATTAGGGTTATGGTTGGGGTTAGGGTTAAGTGTATCTGTGTGTGATGCTCCTCCAGTTTGCCTGAAGGTAAGCATGCAGCATGCATGTTTGTGTTTTTGTGTGTGTGTGTGTGTGTGTGTGTGTGTGTGTGTGTGTGTGTGTGTGTGTGTGTGTGTGTGTGTGTGTGTGTGTGTGTGTGTGTGTGTGTGTGTATGAGACTGCACATTTTTCAATTATTTATTTATTTATTTATTTACATTTGTTGACCGGGAATGTTCAACTGGACGCAGGTCCATTTTCAGCTGAGGCCTGGGGAAAAAAAGCTCCACAAATTAAAAAAATACAGACATGGTTACAGATGAAGAATCCTAGCAATTAAAAGTTGCAAACATAGTTACAGATGAAGAACATAGTACATTCAGTAGATAACTAGCATCTGTTCCATCCACAAAGTCATAGCTGATATTAACAATTGTTACAATAAGAAGTTACTGCCATATAATAAGTAGATAGGCATGGAAGTATCAGAGCTTGCTGTAATCAAAGGTAGTTTGTGGGGTGGAAGAGAGGTAGAGGGTAGATGGAGTGGGAGAAGTTAGACAGGAGAGTTACAAGGGCATAGCCAGCATGTTTTTAGGTGCACTTTAAGTAAAGCTTTGAAGTGGGTGCATGATGGTACAGAGGTTATTCTGGGGGGAGGGTGTTCCATAATTTGGCTATAGCGCTGGAGAATAGTGCTTCTCCAGCAGTGTTATTGGCTCTAGTAACCTGTAATTGATTTTTGTTCCTGGATCATAGTGGTCTGGTGGTGAGATAGGGTTGGAGTAGATACTGGAGGGATGGGACCTTTAGAGGATGGTTTACCAGTTTGTGGGTGAGTGCGAGTTGATACCATTGAAGGAGGTGAGGGAGTTCTAGCCAGCCTAGTTCAGTAAGTGAGAGACAGTGGTGACTGTGGTAGGATGCCCCAGTGGTGAATTTGGCGATGTTGTTGTAGCATGTCTCGAGTTTATTTAGATTGCATTGCCTTAGGTTGGTATATATCGGAGAGGCATAAAGTAGGGTGGAGATAAGGTGCGAATTTGCAATTGAAATCCTAGCTGCTTTGGCGAGGAGTTGCTTATTTCTGTATAAGGCTCCTAGTTTTTTGTGGACTTTTTTATGGTCATGGATATGTGAATGTCAAATTTGAGATTGTTGTCTAGTTCAACTCCTAGCAATTTGGTGTGATCTGTTGGGTGGATAGTGGTGTTGTCTTTTGCTGTGATGTTAAAGTGAGAGTTGTTTTGAGTATGTTTGGTGGGTTCGAAGATGAGGAGTTTAGTTTTCTTTGGGTTGAGTATTAACTGGGCATTGGATAGCCAAGTTTCAACAGAGGAAAAGGCATCCTGTGTGACCTTTTGCAGTTCGGGTATGGACTGGGCTGAGCAGATGATGGTTGAGTCAACTGCATATTGTATGAGTGTGCCATATTGGTGAAAATAAAGAAGAGTAAGGATGGATCCTTGGGGAACACCAATAGAGACAGATAGTTGGGGAGATATGTCATTCTGCCATACAATGGATTGCTGGCGGTCAGACAGGTAACTCTGAAACCAGTTGGTGACTGACTGAGAGCAGGATAGGTTATTGAGTACAGAGATGAGTTGTTTGTGTGGGACCATGTCAAATGCTATAGATAGGTCTAGGAAAGTAGCAGAGGGGAGATGGCCATTGTTTTTATGGTGAAGAATAGTGTTAGTAAAAGAGAGTTATTCAGTGGTGGTGCTATGGTTTGGTCAGAAACCATGTTGAGTATTAGAAAGGAGGTTGTTAGTAAGGAGGTAGTCTGAGATTTGAAAGTGAATGCATCTCTCTAGTATTTTGGAGAGTGGAGACAGAATCGCTATGGGACGGTAGTTGGTTAGTTCTGTGGAGGGGCCACCTTTGTGAAGGGGAATTATATGTGATATTTTCCATAGTGTAGGGGCATAGCATTCTGGCAGAGATCGGTTAATCAAGATGGATACTGTGTAGGCTAGGGCATCAGCTGCAATTTGTAGGTATTCACTTGGGAGGTTGTCTGCTGCTAATTTTGTGGGTTTAAGTTTAGTTAAGAGTTTTCTTATGTTGGAGGTAGGAATGGGAGAAAATGAGAAGAGTGTGGGGAGATTACTGGGTGAAGGTGTGGAGTGTAGGGGAGGGGGGGTTGTGTTGTCTAGCTAGTGATAGTACGATTTGTGTGAATTGTGTGTTGAATGAGGTAGCAATATTTTCTGAGGAGTGAGGAATGTTAGGTGTAGGGGTATTGATTTTACCTGGGTGGAGGATGGAGTTTATGAAGGTCCAGAAATGTTTGGGGTTCTGTTGGGAGGAGTTGAGGGCAGACTGGTAGTATTGGATTTTGTCCTGCTTTATTAGCTTTTTGACTTTGTCGCATAGTTCTAAGAATTTCTGTCTAGCTGTGGGGGTTTTGGTTTTGAGCCAGTTTTCCCAGGCTTTATCTCTGTTTTTCATTTCTGACCTAGTGGTTTTCTGTAGCCATGGGGAGGGTTGGGTTTGGTTCTGGTAAGTCTTATGGGGGCATGGTTATTTAGGATGCTTAGGAAGGTAGTATTGAAAAACTGGACTGTGTCATCTAGGCTGAGGTAATTTAGAGGGTGCCAGTTACATTCTTTGAGAGATGAGATGAATATGATTGGGTTAAAGTGTAGTTTTTTACGTATTTGATGGTAGATGACAGGTTTAACTTGATATAGGTGTTTTTTGAGTAGGAATGTTGGGGAATGATCACTGAGGCTATCTGATCGACAGCCTGCTATATAGGACAGGGGAATCTTTCTGACTAGTATCCAATCCAGGGTAGTGTGCTTGTTGAGGTTTTTATTTATTCTGGTTGGTGACTGGACTAGTTAGGTGAAGTCATGAAGGTTTAGATGATGGGTTGGATAGTTGCTGCAACAAGATTGCCAATCAATATTGAAGTCACCTAAAATTATGGTCTCTTGGGGGACATGGTGGGTAGTCCAGCTGAGGAGGTTTTCTAGTGGAGAGATATTTTGGCCTGGTGGGAAGTAGCATCCTATTATGTTGATGGTTTTATTTTGGTTTATTTTCAGGTTGGTATATATTATTTCTTCACTGGCAATTTGGGGAGCTGATGAGTTTAGGATCTGGATGCTTAGATGCTGTTTAAATATTATAGCTATACCACCTCCTTTCTTGTTTAGTCAGTCTAGTCTTAGTATGTTGTAACCATTAGGGAGGATTTGCTCACTGGTAATGTGAGGTTTTAGCCAGGTTTCTGTCAGGATGATTATATCCGGGGAGTACAAGTCTATAGTGGCATGCAGTTCATGGACTTTGTTGGTTATACATCTGATATTTTGGCTTAGTAGAAGGAGGTCATTTGGTTTTCTACTGGCTGGGATTTGGGAGATGTTGTGGTTGTTAGTCTGATTATTAGAAGTGGGGTTGGAGATGGAGGATCCAGGGTTGGGGTGGATGTCTCCACTGAGGGTAAGTTTTGATATGCATGAGGTTATTAGTTTTATCAGTTTGTGAAAGAGTTTGCATTTTAGGGAAACTTTATGATCAGGTGCAGTCGGTAACAGATTTGGTGGGCGGGTTATTTTTTTAACTTGTAGGGATGCATTTAGTTTGAATATTTTATTTGACAGAATACATGGGGGATGCATAAAGATGGTTCTTGAGTTGTTGGGAGAGGAGCAGAGTGAGACTGAATCATGAGTGATGGTGTGAATAGCTGTACAGAGGAAGTGGTTGAGTGGGAGTATAATGGAGTTTTGAGAAGATGTAAGATATGCAAGGAGAGGGTATGCAAAGAGTATAAGTATGGTATGCTTATTCATGTTAGGAGTGGGAAGATGGTGGAGTTAGAGTTGGGAGTAGTGTTGTGGTTGGTGGTAAAAATGATAGGAGGGGTTTGTTCTTCTAATAAAGGTAGGACCACCGGGGGCAGGTGGAAATTGGGGGCAGGGTGTGGAGCGAAGCAGGCAGAGACCTGTTAGCTGCTCTTAAGAGGGGTTGTGGGCTGGAAAACAATCAGGTAACAGAGAATACTGGCCCTTATATAACTTCTCTCCTATGTATTCCTAGTGAGGGAGGAGGGTAGGGACTAATTGTAGGAGGAGTCCTGTGGTAGTGGTTGACAGGTCTCTCAGCCAGATTCTGGAGGATGGGCAATTCAAACAAAAACAATCAACTGACTCAAACTGTAGGTAAGTGATACGGAGAGAGTACCAAGAGAATAGATGAACTGCAGTTAAGTAAATGGCAGTACAGTTCAAGGGGGGGACTAAACTAGCACAAGTTAATTATTTCTGGTGTTACTAATTCTGGGGTAGTGCAGTTTAGTTTGGAAGTGGATAGCTATTGCCATACAAAAATAGTCTAATATTGACTGGTCCCAGATGAAACTGGAAAAAATGCACAGCTGGATGTAAAAGCCATAGATAAAAATTTAAAATGTTGCCTTGTTACTCAGAGAGAGGTACAGAATCCAGCAGTGTGTCATCAACTAGAGTCTGAAATGGGGTCTTACAAGATTGGAGTTAGGAAAACTGGGCTAGCTAGACAGGTCTCTGCAAGTGTGCACACTTTAAACAACAAAAAAACTCAGTATATAAAGGCATTAACATTAAATCTTTATGTTGAAAGTTAAGACATACATTGCATTTAATTTGCTTGCAGAGTAGCCTTTGTAATATTTTCACTAGAATTGCACTTCAGCAATAGTACTTATTCAAGTTTGGAGGGTGGGGGTGTGCAACTGCAGCCCAAGATGTTTAAACAGATTGCATTTAATTTGAAGAAAAGCCGTGCTTACAGAGAAGCCTTTGTAATATTTTCACTGGAATTGCACTTCAGCAATAGCACTTATTCAAGTTTGGAGGGTGGGGGTGTGCAACTGCAGCCCAAGATGTTTAAACAGATTGCATTTAATTTGAAGAAAAGCCGTGCTTGCAGAGAAGCCTTTGTAATATTTTCACTGGAATTGCACTTCAGCAATAGTATTTATTCAAGTTTGGATGGTGGGGGTGGGGATGCACCTGCAGCCCAAGATGTTTAAACAGCTTACCTTCTTGTCAAGGGTAGTGTTAGTATGTGTGTGTATGTCTTAACAATTAGCGTATTTTGATAGATCCAAATGGCTTATTTGGGCAGTGTCAGTAGTGTGTGTGTATGTGTATGTGTGTTTGCTTGTATGTAGTGTGGGCTTGTGTGTTTGTGTAT
>NC_056726.1:639106126-639133626 GCF_019279795.1 Protopterus annectens | reverse complement strand
GCCACTCCAGTCTTCCTCATACAGTACCACAGCTCCTCTCTAGGCACCTTGTCATATGCTTTCTCTAAGCCCACAAAGACAAACAGCAACAAAAATGTTTATTATGCATGAATTACAGAATGAACTGGCACCCCACCTAAGTTCCATGTTCAATCATAGCCTCACCTCAGGCTTTGTGCTCACTGAATGGGGCACAGCAACAGTTATCCCACTCCACAAAGGGGGAGCCACCACGGACTCTGGGAAATACCACCCCATAAGGTGGTTCACACAGCCTATCTAGATCTCGCCAAGGTTTTCAACACCATCCCCCACTCTGGAATTATAGATAAACTCACTAAACTAATTATAAATCCCTATGTCACAAGATGGGTTGCTAACTGGGTCACTGACAGAACCCACACTGTGAAAGTAGCAGACTCCAAATCTCACTTCAGACCAGTGACAAGTGGAGTACCACAGGGTTCAGTCCTGGGTCCTTTCCTGTTTGGTATCTACTTCTCTGAAGTACATGCTAACACAGAAGGTCTTTGGCTAACGAAGTTCGCAGATGACTGCAAACTAGAAGCTATAATCGAAACTTCTAATGATGTGGACATCCTACAAAAGGGCCTCACTGAGATAGATGCCTGGTGTCAAAGCCATGGCCTCAAGCTCAATGCCAAAATGTGCATTGTCATCCCCCTTTGGTAAAAACTCTGTACCCATGAACTACCACATAGGTGGTAGTCTACTTAACACCGAAAGTATGATAAGAGACCTTGGGACACAGGTGGACAGTAGTCTCTCCTTTGATAATCACATTGCCACAGTTGTCAGGAAATCCTTCTACATGGCACATCTCATCCCAAAAGGTTTCTCATCCAGGAAAAAAGAGGTCATTGTTCCCCTCTACTCGTCACTCATTAGACCCATTATAGAGTACAACACCCCTTTTGGTATGTAACTCACAAGACATCTACAACAACTGGAAAGGCTGCAGAAATACCTCACAAAGAGGATTACTGGCCTCAAACAGATGCCCTACGCAGACCGTCTCAAAAAACTCCAGCTTTACTCCGTTGCATATCGCCTACTCAGTGGCGATCTCTGCCTAACATACAAAGCTCTGTCAAACCCAGAGCTGTTGGACATGCTTCAATTAAAGAAATCCCAATCCCTCTGAGGTACATGCTCTAGGGACCTAATCCTTGTCACCACAATAAACAGAACTTGCTGGAGGGATAGATTCCTGTCCCAGAGACTTCCCATACTCTGGAACAAACTACCTAGCTATATCAAACAAATCTCCTCATTAGCACTCTTCAAGAAAAATCTTGATGATTGGATGGGAAATAGGAAATTCACCCCAGGGATCACTTCTGTGGTTCATAGGTTCATAGTTTCATAGGTTGGTACTAGGCTATCAGCCCTAGGGCCTATACAAGCCTAGCCATAACAATTCCCTGGCTATTTCTTCCCACACTATTTACTTCCCTGGACCCCCTGTCTAACCGGGTGACTGACGTGATCCCCGGGGTGAATTTCCTTTCTCCCATCCAATCGTCAAGGTTCCTTTTGAAGAGGGCCAAAGAGGCACTCTGCTTGACATGTATGGGCAATCTATTCCAGAGTCTGGGGAGTCTCTGGGTCAGGAACCCATCCCTCCAGCATGTTTTGTTTATTGTGATGACAAGGTTTAGATCCCTGGAGCGTGTGGCTCTGAGGGATTGGGATTTCTTTAAGTGTAGCATGTCCAACAGCTCTGGGTTTGACATGACCTTGTTTGTTAAGCAGAGATTGCCTCTGAGTAGATGATATGCGACAGAGTATAGCTGGAGTTTTTTAAGGCAGTCAGCTCAACAGGGGCACAGGAAAATAATTTTCTTGGGTGGCGAAAGCCAGGGTGACTTTTTGGCTAGGCTTATATAGGCCCTAGGGCCAATAGCCTAGTACCTACCTATGAACCTATATTCTTACGGATTGCACTGACCACTTAAATACACTGGAGAAGAAACATTAATTTTTGTAGTGACTTGTCTGTTTATGTGGAAGAGCAGTGAGAGGAAAAAATTAGATGAATTTATGAAAGATGAGAAAAGTTCTGTCCTTTTTAGACTAGGTACTGCCGCTTTCTTCACTTGATTCTCCAAATTGCACTGTCCAGTATACTCTCCAAATTGTGGGTTGCTGGTGAGCTAATTGCAGAACCATTTATGCTGCAGCTGCACAATGTTTTTTGTTTCTGTAGGTACCTTATACTGTTAGCATGATAAGTTCCATTACAAGTAGGCATTCATGTGAGCACTTGTGAGGGGATCTCTCTGCCTACATGGCAATACAGCCATCAGTTTTCCCAGCCTACAGTTTCAGCTGCTAATCCTCCTTACCACATTCCATTTATGCCATTATTTCATAGGGGCAGTGACTAGTCATACCCCAGCATGCTCCCTCACCATAACGCATGAAAGAGGAGAATAAACCTATCCTTCATCACCTCTGTTCTACCCCTAGTTGTGCCCTGCACTGCCTTCACTGCTAATCATACCCAAGATATATGGGTCATATTCAGGTTTCATCCTTCTATGCCGTGGAATAAACTTAACCTTACAGAAATGTAGAGGGACTCAGATCAATTACTAACATGAAGTAAATACAAAGCAACATTAAGACTACTTTCTTGACCGCAACACCACAATATCCCCGGGATTCAAAAAGCTCGGCACAAGGATGGTTTTAGCCTTGCGCCGAGCATCCTCACTACAGATGGCGCAGCAGCGACATATGAATATGTATGAGGGCACGCTGCCGCACACTCGACATGCACAGGAAACGTGTGTGAGTGCAGGGGATGTGTACAAGTGCTCTACGGAGGTGTAAACATGCCCCGAAACTTGCAAAACCTACTATGCCTACTAGTAGAGCCTGCCCCTAATAGTAAGTCAGTAATTCAGTGTCCGTGGATACCGAAATGTATGCTAAGCATACAAGAGTGTCCACGAACAGTGAAATAAAATCGAAGTAGTAAACACACAAGCACATAGTGGAATGTTGAGCCCTGTCCCTAGAACTTTCACAATTAGATTCCCTGTCCCTGTGTTCCTATTATACATTTGAATTGCTGCAATATCGAAAGTGTAAGCAAAGTGCAGCGTGTCTGCGCGTCGCTGCCCTCCGCCGAGCATAGCTTACACATCATATTCATTCAAATAGAGAAAAACATGTGGAATCAACGTAAGTGTCATTAGTGTAGTGTTTAGAACATCCGCCTAACAAACAGGCATTCACAGTTCGAGCCCAGCAATAGCACATATAATTTTCCATGTGGAATGAATGTCATTTTGCTGTAAAACTGACATAAGAGTATCGCATGAGATATTTAACTCAAATATCATTCAAGCAAAGTGTCACTGTCATAATGAATAAGGTACTAGTAAGCAGGTGTAAGCACAAATAAGCAGCAGTAAACACATATAAGTACCAGTAAGCAAGTCTGAGTGCACTTGCGCAGGTCTAAGCAGTGCCCAGCATAGGAAATGTATATAAGTATATACAGATATATAATATATACACACACACATATATATATATATATATATATATATATATATATATATATATATATATAAAGAAAGAACAATGTAACCAGCGGCGGATCCAGGAATTTGCAAAAGGGGGGGGCGCGGTCTGGTTAGTTGACTGCCAGGGTGAAAGTTGGAAAGTGGGACATTGGGTTTGGTGTTTGTGAAAAGATCACCTTAAGAAGCTTTGACATCATGTATGAAAAGACAGTAATACACATTCAGTTGCACATGATGGGTAATTCCTGTGCGCCACACACCACATGTACAGATATATGTTTAAAATGTAGATAAGTATGTGCGTGTGCGTATTTGCAAGTATAAATAGGAGGTACCTCTCAACTGTCCAGAATTTTGCAGAATGTACAGATTTTTGCCTCATATTTTTTGTCTGATTCTCAAAACATTGTGTTTTTTATGACAATTCAGAGGGCTGAAGTCACTACGTAATGACATTTGAGCATCTTACTTCAGATCCTTTAATAGATGCACACTAAAGCAAAACCTGTTATTCTAGCAACTTCAAAGGTTATAAGAGCAACACTTAAAACCTGTCCATGATTTGGGGCCTTACTCCCTGATTATTCTTGTATTTGTCCAGACGTCTTGCTCTGATGCTGAGAGGCATTGTATTCATTGGGTTACCAGGTTAAAATGCTGAATAAATATTTCATTATATGTGCTAATTTCCATCATTTTAACAACTTATTCTAAGCTATGTTTATATTATGGTTTATAATAATTATCAAACGCTTTCCAAGATGAGTCTCCTCACCAGTGTTCAATGTATGTATACAGGTAAAGGTGAGAACTGTGACTGTAATAATATTTTATGTCATCTGGCATGGCACAACTATTAGGTGTATAAGAACAGTCTCCAGGCTGAGACTAAAATATTAGGGCTCTATCCAGGTCAACAAATTAAAATAAACACTTGAATGCAGTGCAAAAATAGATTTTTTTTCTTTTTTTGTGATGTAACTGCTGAGGTAACAGGTATTGCAAAAAGCAGCAGCATCACTTCAGCAAAGACCGTTATCAAACCCGCCACACATTTAAAAATAAAATCACATTATCAATGAGCAGATATAATGAAACAACAACAGTGAGAAAGAAAAGTCACACCTGCTGGGTTCCAATTGAAATGTGTGGACCAGTGAAATTAAAATTTTTACAACTTCTGTATAGTTTAATGCAGAGAAACTGAATATGTTAATAAAAGAACTGATTATCCAATGAACTGAAATGCTGATATAATCATACCTCCCAACCTCTTAGCATAAGAAATCTAGACAAAGCCAAAAATAATGGGAGGACAAAGCCCCAGAAAATAGGGACAAATTTTAAATATTACTCTTATAAACTTAGAAAGTTGAAAGAATAAAAGGTTTTGTGTTAGAATGCATTTTCTGATGGATTTGAAGTCTGAAACTCAAATATGTGTCATTATTTAGTGACATCAGTCTTCAATGACTTGCCAGAAAACCACAAATGTTATGAGGAATAGATGAAACATATGAGGCAAAAATCTGAACATTCTGTGAAAATCTGGACAGTTGAGGGCTATGATGGTATTTTTTTTTTTTTTTTTTGTATTTCTGTTGCAAATTTCAATGTGCAATGTGATCTCTTCTAGTATGCGAACTTTTGATTAATTATTTTTTCTTTCTATTACTATGTTTGAACCAGTTTGTAGCTGAAAGTTGTTGTGTCTTTCGGCTTTTCCCAGTTAGGGGTCACCATAGCAGAACTCCGGTCCGCTAATGATTGGCAGTAGATTTTTACGTGCCGAGTTGCCAGCCCTGATGCACAACCTTCAACGAAGGTACGCCCATTCACGCATGTCTCCACACAGAAGACGCTTTAGCTGAGAATCGAACAGGACAACGTCTTACTGTGAGGCAACAATGCTACCGCAGCACCACCACCACAAAATAAAATGATCTTAATGACTAATTTGAGTCTTATCATACTATATACACAAAAGTAAGCAGACACATCTTGTAATCCCAGTCTCTTACTACTGTGACCTTGACAAAATGAAACTAATAATGGTCCCATGGCTAGAACTATGTCTCGCTTTACAAATCTACATGTTTAAAAACACCAGAAAAGTCTGGGGTAGTAAAAGAGAAAGTAGTGTTTTAAAGAGTAAGCATCTGAAAAGTGGGAACCTTGAGAAAGCTGTTGAGCAGGGACAGATCCAGAATAGGTCTCCAGGTGCCTCTTTTTAAGGAACCAGGAATGTGCTGGAATAAAAACTCTTTCCCAGTTTGGAAGGGGGAACAGATTGAATGGTTCCTTGGTTCATCATGAATCCTAGGATCTCTAGGAAATGAGAAAGGTGATCTAGAGGAAGTTCAGGAATCCCTGAAAAAAGAGGCAGAGACTTCCATGCCATGAAGTAACCCTGACAGATAACAAAAAGAACACAAGAGTCTGAAGTACTGAGAAGCCAATTTAGAAGATAAAAGGAAACCCAGAGGGACAAAGGAACATGGTCTAACAGAAGGGGAGAAGGCAAATTATAAAACAGAATCAGGCTTATCAGATAAAGGAGGCTTCTGGGCCACAGACATCTGAAAAGCCTTAGCAGAGGAGGCTCCCCTTACCCCTTCCTGCCCATGGAGGTCTGACATGGTTGCCTGCAGACAAACATAGATCCAGAAGGATTATTCCTCTGGAACTTAGGGATGAGAGATGCAAAAATATGTTTAGGGTCCTGCAAAGTTTTGCCTTTCTCTTAAAGAGACTTAAACAAGTCAGCAGCAGCAGCAGTCCCAAAAAGATATTTATTATCCAAAGGGGCATCCAACAACTTGGCCTTAATGACCTCAGGCAAAGACTGGAGACAAAGCCAAGAACAGCACCTCATGAAGCTAGAAGATTTTGAGATACTGCAATACTTAAAGTTAGGAAAGTCAGAATTACAAGATGAGCAGAATTGATATTACACCATTTCCTTTCCTGAAAGTTAAATTGAATCCATATATGTCAAGCTACTTTGTCAGGGTTTTGACAAATAAGTCATCTATTTCATATTACCAACAGTGAGAACACTAAGAATGTCAGGAAACTCACTTGTGACAGATTTACATGGACAGATATGTTAAGATGAAGCAGGTTAGTATGTGTGTGGCTGATTGCTTACAATTTGCAATTTGCAGACAACCATCTAGAAGGGAAACACGGGCTGCTACACAAATGCAAATCTCAGCAAAGTCAGTTTTTAAGTAAGTCCCATTGAGTGCAAAATGTACTGATGAATATGACCAACCATTGAAATATTCTGTTAGTACACTTGGATCTAGGCTTCCCTCAGGAGTAAGCATATTTTGACACATTTCCATGTGCATATTCTAATGAAAAAAATTCGGGTACAGCTGGATATGAATTCAGTTTTAAAGCATTTTGTTACTCTGGGTTTTACCACATTTGTATGTGCAAACTATCTGGGCAGCACATTTTTGAAGTAAATATTAGCAAGAAATGTGATGCTTAGGATTTAAAGAAACATACAAGAACACAGGCTGTACATTTCATGCCATGCACACTGCTGTCAGAATTCTTTACAATATGTCAAGGTGTGCAGGAGCACATATTTTAGGACATTTGTCTCTAAATGCATATCTCAAGGATTATTGCATATTCTGTTTAACAAGAAGACAATATATGCTGGCTTTGTGGCATTGAGTGATAAATCCTTGGCTGCAGGACAAATGGCCTAGGTTCAGAATGAAGCCTGCATACTGGAGGAGCAAACCTGGAAGAGAACAGCTGACGCCAGCTCACCAATCCTAGAGGAAGGAGTTCATCCTGTTGCAGGAGAGACACCTGTTGGATAGACCTTAGCTGTATGTGCCCTGAAAGAAGACAGCATGTAAAACATGCTTATACTATGGAGATTTATCACTTTCTAGCTAGAAAGAGCAGGTCTATATAACTGCACACAAACAATAACCTAGCACAGCTGATATTGCACTGCACCTACAGGCAAGCATTGTGAGGTGTTAGGATGGGAAGGAAAGTTTTCCTCATTTCTAGGAAGATGAAGGCATTCAGTCCTCTGCTCTTGCCTCCACACCTGGTGTCATATAATTCTGGGAAGTGTAGAAATGAATTGATCACAGGAGCATGGCAGCCCACTGGCCACAGTGAAAATGTGGGACAAAAAAAAAGCACACAAGAGAAAAATAAAATGAAAGCGTGTGTGCATGTTTGTCTGTCTGTCCATCTGCCTGCTTGTCAATCTGCTTGTCTGTCTGTCTCATACACACACTCGTGTTTATGTTGTACATCATTTTATCTATGTAATTTCCCACTTAAATTGTTTAATTTACATTACTTTATTGGGAAGTTTGGAATTCTGTAGAAGTCTACATGATTTCCATTAATGTGGGGTGGTAAATGAAATCTTAATTACCTGCTTTTCTAAGCTTCTGGTTATTGAAGAGGGATAGGATGACCAATAGGTTTCCCAGAATATCCACCACTATAGTTGTAATTAGCATGGTGGCCAGTGTGGTGAGAACCTGGGAATCAGGCTTTCTGCTTTGCTGCCATCTCTATGGATTGATTATTCTGCACAAAAACACCTTCATTCATTTTGCAGATGCTTGTTGTGAAGAGATAGAAGACTCTTTTACAAGGAGGCATTATGAGGCTAAATTTATTAAACCAAAATCACCATCAATTAGAACATCATAATAATACTGTTGTATGATATGTAGTGCCCATATTCTGGCCATCCATGGAAGCCACACGTTTTTTTTTTTTCAGGTTAGTGGGCAGTGTAGAGTACCTGACACCATTTCCTACTTCAGCAGCAGTTGTGCGCATTATGCGCATCCTTGCATTAGTCAAAAGCATGCCAGTTGTGTCATAACTTTAAAGCCAGTAACTTTCTGATTCTAGCATACTAGTGTGCACAAGTTATTCTACTAATTCTGGATTTATCCCATGTGAGATATTTGGGACCACTTCTTTTGGACATTACACATGCATGGGAATTCTTGTAAGAAATTGTTTTTCTACAGTGGCGTCTATAGTTTTATCACTTCATCAGAACTTGACTAAAACCCTCTTACTGATGTGCTCGGTTACAACTCTCACCACCCCGTCATTCCATAAAGCGCACCTGCCCCACCTTCTGATAGGTGATGCTAAGTCAGATACAGCTGGATAACTAGACTCCCCACTCAAGAAACGTGAGGTGATGTTACGCGTCACGAGTATCGAAGTATTGTTCTCTTTTCCAGGGAGGTTGAGGCAAAGCACTTGGAGTGGCAAAATGTGTTTTTCCACAAACCTCAGATCCCATCATTCACTGGGAAATATTGTTTAGTCTACAGTGTGTTCTTGCACTTTTTATGTCGATCTTAAAATGTTTCCAAGCGCATCCTGACTGCCTACAACAGAATCAGATTACTCTCACTGAAGGTTTTTTGTTCCATCACCATATTAATAGAGCTTTCATCTTTCATTCATACTTTCCAACTATAGATTTACAATATATAGTGTTCTGGGATTAGTTATTACTAGCATTGTCAATGTTTTACCTGTGGCATCACAGATCAAAATGGTAATCCCCTGTATGCAAGGTTAACAGCAATCTGATACTGAGTTGTTTTAATTATCATTAGCTTGTATGTCCGGAATACTACAAACTCCAATAGAGTTAAAATATCTATAGTAAGGCAGAAGTCATTAGTAGCAAATCTTTGTTGCATATTCCACGTCAGGGAAAGTTCTTTGCAGGTACAATGTACCTTCCCATTCATGCTGATTTCAATCATGGAATTTGGTGCTGCAGCATTTCTTTCAGCTACATTCACAGATCTCAGCTCACTCTAATGATAGTGGTGGTGCTCCTTTTTCCTGCTTTCAAGCTTCTTTTCTCTTCTTGGGTCTCCCAGGCGGCAACTTTCACTTTAGATTATAGAGCATCTGTTTCCCTTGTTAATCTGAGACCCACCATCTACAATGAGGTCATGCAACTCCTTAATTACCCCCTTCTCCACTGGAGCAGCAGATCTGGCTGTCTACCCCCTCTTCTCCCTCTCTCTCTTTCTCATTCTACACACACACACACACACACACACACACACACACACACACACACACACACACACACAAACACACCATTAGTCATTTATTGTGAGCATGCAGTGAAGACATCAGTAACTAATGATGTGCGTGTTTGTGTGTATTCAGTTGTGTTTAAGGTGCTCAGGACTGCAAACAATCTTAGATGTCTCTGATATATGCATTTATTATTAATAACTTATTTATATTTTGTTTTAATTTTCCATAATTATTAGTGATTAAACATAGTTGACAAATGTATCAGTTGTGGCAACAGGTAGGGTGACTTTAGAGTTTTGTGACCCATGACGAGATTAATACAGCATTATTGGAGCCAACAGATTATAGGTTCATAGGTTCATACTAGGCTATCTGCCCTGGGGCAATTATAAGCCTAGCCCGATTCTGTATGGCTTACGCCACCCCTTGATTTGAGTATACTGTGCCCTTTTTAAGGTTTAGTTTACTGTGCCTCTGTCTAATAGTGACACGGGAGTAATCCCTGGGACAAACCTACGATCCCCCATCCACTTATCGAGATTCTTCTTGAAGAGATTCAGTGAGGTGCTCTGCCTCACATGAACTGGAATTCTATTCCAGAGCAAAGGGAGCCTCTGGGTTATGAACCTGTCCCTCCAGCAAGTTCTATTTATTTCTGTGCTGAGGTTCAAGTCCCTCGAGCGTGTGGCTCTAAGGGATTTAGATTTACTGAGGTGGAGCATGTCCATTAATTCTGGATTTGACATAGCTTTGTATGTCAGGCATAGATCGCCTCAAGTAGGCGGTATGCAACTGAGTAGAGCTGGAGTTTTTAACCGAGCAGCATATGGCATCTGTTTGAGACCCTTGATCCTCTTGGTGAGATACTTTTGGGGTCTTTCTAATTGCTGCAGGTGTCGGGTAAGGTACATCCCAAAAGGGGCATTGTATTCTATGATGGGCCTGATGAGGGATGAATAAAGGGGCACAATTACCTCTCTTGATCTAGATGTGAAACCCTTCATGATGAGGTGGGCTATGTAGAAGGTCTTTCTAACCACTTTGGCAATGTGGTTTTCAAAGGAGAGATTGCTATCAACTTGGGTCCCCAGGTCCCTAATAACTTTCTTTGTACTTAATGGGTTTCCGCCTATGTGGTAATTTGTGGGCACATTGTTTTTGCCAAAGGGTATGACTATACATTTTTTGGCATTTAGCTTTAAACCATGGCGCTGGCACCAGTTATCTGTCTCTGTGAGACCTTTGGAAAGGATGGTTGTGGCAGCTGGAGAGTTGATTATGGCGCCCAGTTTGCAGTCATCTGCGAACTTGGTGAGCCATAGTTCTCCCACGTCCGCCTGTACCTCGGAAAAGTATATACCGAACAAGAGTGGTCCCAGGACAGAACCCTGTGGGATGCCACTTGTGACCAGTTTCGAGTCTGACATGGCTCCAGCAACTCTCACTCTGTGGGTTCTGTCTTTGAGCCAGTTTGCGACCCATCTTGTGACATAGGGGTTTATATTTAAGCTGGATAGCTTATCTATGATGCCCGAGTGGGGTATTGTGTCAAATGCCTTTGCAAGGTCCAGATAGGCTGTGTGGACTACGTTCTCTTCATCTATGGCTTTGGTGATTGTTTCAAAGAAGTCAACCAGGTTCAAAAGGCAGGATCTGCCCTTGACAAAGCCGAACTGGGTAGGATCTAGTGTCTGTAGGTCCCCAATGTCTTTGTTTATGAGCTCCATGATGATCCTCTCCATAGCCTTGCAGACTAAGCTAGTCAGGCTTATGGGGCGATAGTTTCCAGGGTCCGTAGAGGCTCCACCTTTGTGGAGTGGGACCACTGTTGCTGTACGCCATTCTGTGGGCACATATCCTGTAGTGAGGCTGAGATTGTATAGCTGTTTTATTTGAGGGATTAGTTCCTCTTGTAGTTCATGTAGGATGCAACCTGGGACGCCATCTGGTTCCATGGAAGCAGTGTTTTTTGCTTTGGAAAGGGCAGCTGTCACCTGAGCATGTGAGATGTTTGGGAGGCAGCCCTCTGCCGGGATAGATACTTGCTCTTTTGGGGGGGGGGGTGGAGAAGTTTGCACTGAACCTGTCTGCCAGGATACTGGCGATGTCTGTGGGTTCAGTGTATTTTTTGTCGTTTAGAATCAACTCAGAACAAGTCTGGGAGTTATCCCAGGTTTCTAACATAACTGAAAAAAGCCTTATGATTGTCTTTGGTGTCCTGTGCAATTTTTCTCTCGAAGCTGGCCTTGGAGGATTTTATGAGGGATCGTAATTTTTTGCTAGTACTGATCAGAGATGCCTTCCCTATTAGGGATTTTGCTCTATCATGTAGTAGCTTCCTCCTTCTGTTGTACAGTTTATTTATGGCAGGGGTCCACCAGACTGGATGCCTGCCTTTGGATGATTGGGTCTTGGTTTTGTTTGGGATAGCATGATCCATGCATTCCTGGAGATGTCCGTAGAATGCATTTATATAGGATTCTGCAGTTTGGGCTGTAGTTTCCACTGGCCCTGGGGCCTTGAAGGATTCCACTTCGGTTTTGAGAAGTGAGAAGTTCACTTTTGAGAAGTTTTTCACTGTGGTTTTCTGGACTGGGGGTGGGGTCGGGATGTGGACATCCAGTGAAATTAATTTATGGTCTGATCTTACCAATGAGGGATATACTTCTGGTGTGGAGCATAGAGTCTCCATGTTGGTAATGATCAGCTCTAGTATGTTGTCCCCTCTTGTGGGAGTGGTGACTAGTTGTTCCATAGCATTTGAGTTTATAATTTCCAGGAATCTTTGGGCTAAGATGCTGGGGCTTGAGTAGTGCTTCCAGTCAATGTTTGGGTAGTTGAAGTCGCCCAATATAATGGTGTTCGGAGAGATCTTCATGTTCTCCAATGTTTTCAGGAAAGCTGAATGGGATTCCTGACTTTGAGAGGTGGTCTGTAGGATGCTATAAACTGAAAAGCAGTCTTGCCCACTGTTAGTTGCACATGGATGGTCTCCGATGCCGTGCAAAGCCACTAACCTGGAGGTGTGGATATCCTTGATAAATATGGAAACTCCCCTCCTTTTGTGGTTCGGTCCGGGTTTTGGGGCGAAAAGCATGATATGAGGTATAGCCTGGAAGTGCTGGGGTGCTCTCTGGAGCCTTGAACCAGGTTTCTGCCACTGCACAGATATCGATGTTCTCCATACTGAGGAGAGCTTTCAGTGCGTGCATCCTGAGGTTAAGACTTCTGGCGTTTAGCAGCATTACCCTTAGTTTCTTGTTCCTTGTGCTGTCTATGGGGGTGGGTTTGACTTTTGAGCCTTGCCTAAAAGGCACTATGGGGTGGCAAGAGCCTTTGCCAATATCCTAAAGCCCAGTGGTGAAGTGGTGACAGGTACAAGCCGTCCCTAGCGAAGCAACGTGGCTTGTCGAGCATGTCATCCCAGGCTGACAGACACTGGATCCCCTTTGAATGACACCAAAATTTTAGCCAATTGTTAAAATCGATCATTTTGTCTTTGTACTGTGGCATCATTCTAGGTGAGGGTAAGATGCTGCTCAAGGTCAGGGTCATACCAGCCTGGGCTACATGATCAGAGAGCTCCTCTATGTCTCTTTTCATGTAGTCCAGGGAGGTACATCTTAGGTCATTCACACCAGCATGTACAATGACTGAGTCATATTTGTATTTGCTTTGGAGTGACCCGAGTGCTTGCGTTATGTGTCAGATCCTAGCACTTGACAGGCAGCTCACTGTGACCTTCTCTTTATTCAGCCTGGTGAGTGGGACATCAGTGTGTCTGACAATAGAGTCACCTATAACAAGAGTATCAGGTGTGTTATTCAGCCATAAGGGCTGTGGCTGCTTGACACACTCACTTTGTGGGTTATGTGTTGTGTGTGTTTTGTTTTGAGGTAGCGTTTGCTTGGATGTCTGCTTTGGAGGTCTCTGTTGCTTAGGTAGATTTTTATTTAGAGCCTCCGAGTATGTTTTTGTGTATTTATGTGTTTGGTTCGCTGATGTGGGACTATGTGATACTGGAATTGTGTTGTGTGAGGTTACCTTCTCCTCCTGACTGGTTACACCAGTTTTGAGATGAGAGAGCTCAGCCTCCAGTTTGGTGAAATAGTTGCATCTCTCACATATATTTGAACCTGTTTGGAGGAGGAGAGGGTTGTCCGTGTACATGAGACAGTTGTAACATTGCCTCAAAATTCCCAGATTCACCAGCTGGACTGGAGAGGAAACCATTGACTGACCTTTGGACATGCTAGAGTAATAGGGAAACTGAATTTAAGATGGACCAATAGAGGACAGGGTAATCATAGAGAGTATAAGAGTAAGTAGTGCTTATGGTTTAATAGTGCTAACTTGTAGGATTACTTAATTGGACCAGTGAAGGGCCTTAGAATGAGAATATGGTGTTTAAATTGAGAGATAGAGCAGTTCTAAGGGAAAAGTGAAGAGCAGACTTTGTGGAGCCAGGAATAGTTTAAACCCAATTAGGCAGCGCCGCCCGCTGTTGCGCTATGCTCAAAAACGCGCAAAACCGCGCAAAAGAGGGTTTTAAGAGAGGAAGATGAAGGAGTTTTGGAATTGACCCAGAATGGCCAATAAAACTACAGTTTCAAGTCAGTAACCACTCCCAAAGGGGCAGGCAGGCTGCTCAATGTTTTTCACTGCCACTGATCAACAGAGACTTTCCTTTAGCCCAAGCAAAAAATGGCCTCACAGAAACTTACAAACAGTTCAAGAACAGCCAGCCTGTAACTGAACTTTTTTAAATCTCAGAAAAGTGGGAAAAAAGCAAGATTTTTTTGTTTTTTGTTTTTTCAGAGATAGCAGAGGTTAACAAGTATCAACAAGTTATAACAGTGCAGTAAATGACCCCACACAAGAGTGCTAGGCCAAAGACAGAGAAAATGCAAGTTTTGAGAAATAACGATTTTAAAAATAAGTGCAAACATGAAATTCAGTAAACAGCTCTAGGTTGTGCTCTAAATACAGTTACTAATGCAGAAATCAAATTTAACAAGCCAGAAAATGCTCATAATAGGCGGCTATGCAGAAAAACTTAGCAAATAAACAGAGGAAAAGTACTTAAAGTCTCAAAAGTGGCTCCTTTCTTCTCTTAGCATTTTCTCCTCTTGGTGGCTGCTTCACCAACAGCCAACAAGCCTGAAAAGACGCCAAAACCATGAGGCAACCAGGTTTTAAGAGAGGAAGATGAAGGAGTTTTGGAATTGACCCAGAATGGCCAATAAAACTACAGTTTCAAGTCAGTAACCACTCCCACAGGGGCAGGCAGGCTACTCAATGTTTTTCACTGCCACTGATCAACAGAGAGACTTTCCTTTAGCCCAAGCACAAAATGGCATCACAGAAACTTACAAACAGTTCAAGAACAGCAAGCCTGTAACTGAACTTTTTTTAATCTCAGAAAAGTGGGAAAAAAGCAAGATTTTTTTTGTTTTTTTTTTTTTGTTTTTTCAGAGATAGCAGATGTTAACAAGTATCAACAAGTTATAACAGTGCAGTAAATGACCCCACACAAGAGTGCTAGGCCAAAGACAGATAAAATGCAAGTTTTGAGAAAAAAACGATTTTAAAAATAAGTGCAAACAGGAAATTCAGTAAATAGCTCTAGGTTGTGCTCTAAATACAGTTACTAATGCAGAAATTAAATTTAACAAGCCAGAAAATGCTCAAAATAGGCGGCTATGCAGAAAAACTTAGCAAATAAACAGAGGAAAAATACTTAAAGTCTCAAAAGTGGCTCCTTTCTTCTCCCAGCATTTTCTCCTCTTGGTGGGTGCTTCACCAACAGCCAACAAGCCTGAAAAGACACCAAAACCACGAGGCAACCAGGTTTTAAGAGAGGAAGATGAAGGAGTTTTGGAATTGACCCAGAATGGCCAATAAGACTACAGTTTCAAGTCAGTAACCACTCCCAAAGGGGCAGGCAGGCTGCTCAATGTTTTTCACTGCCACTGATCAACAGAGAGACTTTCCTTTAGCCCAAGCACAAAATGGCCTCACAGAAACTTACAAACAGTTCAAGAACAGCAAGCCTGTAACTGAACTCTTTTAAATCTCAGAAAAGTGGGAAAAAAGCAAGATTTTTTATTTTTTTTTTTTCAGAGATAGCAGAGGTTAACAAGTATCAACAAGTTATAACAGTGCAGTAAATGACCCCACACAAGAGTGCTAGGCCAAAGACAGATAAAATGCAAGTTTTGAAAACAAAAACGATTTTAAAAATAAGTGCAAACAGGAAATTCAGTAAACAGCTCTAGGTTGTGCTCTAAATACTGTTACTAATGCAGAAATCAAATTTAACAAGCCAGAAAATGCTCAAAATAGGTGGCTATGCAGAAAAACTTAGCAAATAAACAGAGGAAAAATACTTAAAGTCTCAAAAGTGGCTCCTTTCTTCTCTCAGCATTTTCTCCTCTTGGTGGGTGCTTCACCAACAGCCAACAAGCCTGAAAAGACGCCAAAACCATGAGGCAACCAGGTTTTAAGAGAGGAAGATGAAGGAGTTTTGGAATTGACCCAGAATGGCCAATAAAACTACAGTTTCAAGTCAGTAACCACTCCCACAGGGGCAGGCAGGCTGCTCAATGTTTTTCACTGCCACTGATCAACAGAGAGACTTTCCTTTAGCCCAAGCACAAAATGGCCTCACAGAAACTTACAAACAGTTCAAGAACAGCAAGCCTGTAACTGAACTTTTTTAAATCTCAGAAAAGTGGGAAAAAAGCAAGATTTTTTTTTTTTGTTTTTCAGAGATAGCAGAGGTTAACAAGTATCAACAAGTTATAACAGTGCAGTAAATGACCCCACACAAGAGTGCTAGGCCAAAGACAGATAAAATGCAAGTTTTGAGAAAAAACGATTTTAAAAATAAGTGCAAACAGGAAATTCAGTAAACAGCTCTAGGTTGTGCTCTAAATACAGTTACTAATGCAGAAATCAAATTTAACAAGCCAGAAAATGCTCAAAATAGGTGGCTATGCAGAAAAACTTAGCAAATAAACAGAGGAAAAATACTTAAAGTCTCAAAAGTGGCTCCTTTCTTCTCTCAGCATTTTCTCCTCTTGGTGGGTGCTTCACCAACAGCCAACAAGCCTGAAAAGACCACCCCCACTTAGACATAAATAGATTTTAGCCAAGAATTCAGCAATTAAGGAAGCTACCATCAAGTGCCTAGAGCACAATTAAAGGATTGCAAAGTAACCGCAAAATTAATTGAATTGGAGAAGAACTGCAGAACAAACTTCCCCCAATTATTTATGGCTTTGTCCTGACTTCTTGCTCTAAGAGATTGAGACAGTATGCATGTTACACAAACACACACACACACACACACACACACACACACACACACACACACACACACACACACACACACACACACACACACACACACACACACACACACACACACACACACACACACACACACACACACACACACACACACACACATACCTTTATGACTAGCCAGTTTACTTGCAGCACTTTAATAGCAAGTAGGAGGAAAACAGAGCACTAAGCAGCAAAGGACACAAACAGAGAAAAACATACATACGCCACTTGGAATAAAGCTCAGATCCTGGTACCAAACCAACAAAGCAAGTGCGACAATGCCGTTTACCACACTCTGTACAACCACCAAAGAAATTAACTCTTCAAGTTAAAACACCCCTTAAACCAAGGTTCTTGCTATCGCAGGTTATCTCAGAAAGTAGATATTCATGTCTGTGCTAATCTGGCACATTTATTTTTAGTGCTGGATTTAAGGTGGCTGAGAGTGTAAGAGTTCGTATACCCGGGATTAATAGCACTGTCTAGCATAAAGCATGCAAAGTATCCGCGTATTGCTTTTTTCCCCCATGAAGCATTCACCATTTATGAGTACCAAGACAAATGTGTAATTTTAGGTAATTTTCAGAATTTCTTATCCTTCACTTGGCTAAATTTCTTAAATGTATAACAGTAATCACCATCATTATCATAATAAATGTGGACATACACTAATGTGATAGCAATTCCTTTTGACTTTGTAATACTAGCAGTGCAAAGTTTAGTATTTGTATCCCACCTTACCTTTTACTTGTGCATGGATTATCATGCTGCTGCGAGGGTCTTTCTGCACTTTTGCATTTGTGTTTCCTTACATCATTATTTCATATTTTAAGTTTCCACAAAACCATCTTAAATCTTGAATCAGAATAAAACTAAACAATTCTTCCTTAGATAATCTAATGTTTCTCCACCAAAAACTCCAGTTGAATTCCAAGCCCAAATAAGGTCTCCTCAATAACGAAGCCCGGTTAAAATGCCAATAGTTTATTTTAATTTTAACAACACAAAAAACGAACTGATTTCACGCAAATATGTAAAAATGGACTTAGCGCTTTCATTTCTTACCACGGAAACATCATCAGAGTCATTTGATTCATTGAATAGGAAGGACTTTGTGATGTTAGACCCAACACCTATATGGGACAATGACATGTATTTAGGTATGTGTAAAAAACTAAAAGAAAAAATGTTAAAGTATCGAGGGCTTATGACTGATAACAGCTTTTTAAATGAATATTTAAGACATAAGATTGTACCAAAGGGACTTCGTATTAATAGATTTCCCAATAATGTTTGTATGGACACAGAATTTTTTAAAGAATTAAAAAACGTTTTTAATGAATGTGGTTTAAATATGGTTAGGCTCATTACAAAGAACAATGAAAAAAGTTTGCAAGTGCTGGCAAAAGATATTCAAACACTAAATGACAAAATACTTAAGGATTTGCTCTTTGGGGTGGAAGAAATGAAAAAGAAATATGCTTATATATTTAAAGATGTTGAGATTTATGAGAGAAATAACTGGAAAAGGAAGATTGGTAAGCTAGATAGGGATTTAACTGATTATAGGGAAGGTAAAGCATACACCATCAAGGGGACTAAAGATATGGGGTATGTTTATGAAGGAAGGATTAGGAATGATGGTGACATAGAAGTGATAGAAGAACAGGATGGGGACCCACCAAGGAGATTGGAGAGAATAAGGAACCTAACAGTCCAACCTACGTATGCACAAATGGCATCAAGGGGTGCAGGAAGACAAGGCAGGGGTCAACAAGGAGTTCACTGGAACAACCAGAGGAATTATGTGCAACCTACATACCCAAACAGACAGTATTGGGAGAGGAGATGAATAATAATAGCACCGAATTGGTCGGTATTATTAGAAGAGGTTGTATATATGAGGAAGACAATTTTAAAATTTATAATTATGCCGGTATAGAGATGGATGAAAGGCATTTTCAGCTTTTTAAAAAAGGTTTCAAGTTTATTCCCAATAGAAAAGGGACTTTGGCCAATACACTGTTGGATACCAAGATATTTGTAAGAAATTTGAACTTAGCCACTATTTACAAGGATAGTGGTGTAAGAAATAAAGCATTTAAAAAGAAGAGTACCAGTAACCCCCCATTGGTACCTAATTTACATAATTTTGAAACCATAGTTAATAATGAGATAAAAAACTATTATAAGAATAGAAAGAAATGGTACCCTAATAACATTACTCTGGAAGAAATGAAAGTGATGAAGGAAATTAGTAACGATAAAGAAATTAGAATTATGAAACCAGACAAGGGGGGGTGGGTAGTGATTATGCAGAACTGGGAATATATGGGAAAGATGCTTAGAGTCCGAAATGTGGAAGGTAGATACAGTCATGTATCAAGAAACGAAATGAATATGGCCTATTGTAAAATAGATTTGATTTTGGAGGACAACTTGATACAAGGAACTATAGATAAACCATTATATGAATTTTTGGGTGTTCAAAAACCATTTATTTCCAGTATATTTGGAATACTGAAGACCCACAAGAACCCCATGGACCCACCTATGAGACCTATTGTCTCATCAGGGGGGTCCAAGATTGAACCTTTGACTATATTTGTGACAGGAAATTAAAACCATATCAAAAATTTTATCCACATATATTAGTGGATTCATGGGATTTTTTAACAAAATTGGGGAAATTAGAGTATGATGTGGAATATAGGTTTATAACAGTGGATGTTAAAGATTTGTTCTCTGTAATTCCGCATGAGTTAGGCCTTAAATGGTTAGAGGAAATGATGATAGAATTTGGGTTTTTGAATGGTAGAGACTTCAATTTAGTACTAGAGAGCGTGGAGTTGGTTATGAAAAATAACTATATATATTTCCAAGGAGAGCTATACCATCAGATAGATGGTATACCAATGGGGGCAGCCTGTGCACCTATAGTGGCTAACATAGTATTACTGTATTGGGAGAAACATTTTATACTGGATTCTGGATATAAGCAGTATATAAAAGCGTATTTTAGATTTTTGGATGATATATGCATTGTCTGGATGGGACCAAGATACGAAATAGATAATTTTGTGAAGTATATTGGCCAAACAACGGAATTTTTAGAATTTACACATGAAATATGGGATGATAAAATGAACTTTTTGGATGTTACTATCCTGAAGGACAACAAAAATAAAAAATTTAAGTCAAAATTGTACAGGAAGGAATGTTTCTCTAATTCATACTTACATTATAGTAGTAATCACCCTATTAATCAGAAACAAAATATAATAAAAGGTCAGATGATTAGGGCAATATGTATGACATCAGAGGAAGATAATATGAGGAGAGAGTTGGATTACATACAGAATAATTTTGAAGAAAGGGATTATCCTGTACAGACTATAGTGAATATTAAGCATGAAGTTCTGAAAGGATGGAAAGAGAAATATACACCATTAATATTAAGTGGGCAAGGTAAAAGTAATTGTATTCAAATTGAGGTTAGTGGGTTGGATGAAAAGAAAGATGAAGGAGGTGTATACATGGTACTGATGTTCAACCAAGATACTAAGGATATTAAGAACATAATATACATAAATTGGACTTTATTCTCATCTATGCCCAATAGTAGTAAAATATTTTCTAAGAAGTTAAAATTTGGGTATAAGAAAAATAGGAACTTGAAGGAAATATTTGAGAGGGATCAAGTAATATGAACTAAAATGAAGGCTGGTACATATAAGTGTGGTAGATGTCCACAGTGTCCATTTGTGTACAACCAAGGGGGTTTAGATATAGAGCGTATTAATATGACATTCTACCCTAAGGAATATTATACCTGTCAGTCAAAGGGAATAGTGTATTTGGCTAAATGCATATGTGGCTCATATTACGTGGGAAAGACAGAGAGGAGTTTGAAACAAAGAATATACGAGCACACATATGATATTAATAGGAGGAAAGAAACCAATGCACTTTATAGACACACTGTAGTTTGCCCATGGGCAGATTTTAAGTTTTGGGTTATTGAACAGGTTTTAAGAAGTGAAAGGGGTGGTGACTGGGAAGCGCAACTGGAGTTAAGGGAACTTATTTGGCAACTGCAGTTAGACGCTTGCAACTCACCGGGTTTAAATGACCACATTTCACTTATGCCAGCACATAAAATTAGAGCAAATAAATATTAAATATAAATATTAATGGTTAAAGTATGTATTAAATGTTTGTGTAACATGAAAATTAAGGAAATATTAATTAATTAATTAATTAATTTATTTATTTATTACTTATTGGTTGGGTGTGCACTGTGTGTGTGTGTGTGTGTGTGTGTGTGTGTGTGTGTGTGTGTGTGTGTGTGTGTGTGTGTGTGTGTGTGTGTGTGTGTGTGTGTGTGTGTGTGTGTGTGTGTGTGTGTGTGTGTGTGTGTGTGTGTGTGTGTGTGTGTGTGTGTGTGTGTGTGTGTGTGTGTGTGTGTGTGTGTGTGTGTGTGTGTACCCAACAATAACTAAGGAACTGACCCACTTCAAGTATTACTGCTTCATTCAGGGTCGGCCTTAGCTGAAATGGTGCCCTAGGCGAAGTAGTATTTCTGTGCCTCTTAATCCCCACCCACACCATACTTCTGAAACATCCATATCTGAGCCACACCCACAGGTAGCTCACTCCCCATAAAAGCCACTCCAATCCTATAGATATAAACAAATATACAGCTATGATAGGAAACAGCACACAAGAAAGACATATGTTCACAGGCTATGCCAATGGAAGTGAGGAGCCCAAGCAAGAAACATGAAACATGTAGCATGACCTTCCACCCCCCCCCCCAGCCGGATACGGGAAACATACACACAAACAATGTAAAGACTCCACTGCTCCCCAGACCACAGGCAGGATACAACCGGGGGGGGGCTACACAGTGCACCCGTGAATTCTAATCTTGGAACACAGACAGGAGCATCCCTTGCGGGACACCCCAAAAACTGGCAAGACCAAAAGAAGGTGATAGACTGAACATTCTGGCTGGGGTGTATACATACTCGGAATACAAGGGTGGGAAACCCTGATGACCCATGGGTCGAGACAATTGTATGAAATGGGTCCCATGAAGTGGAGAGTGGGTAGCATGTAGTGATGTGTCCAGATCAGACCAGGACCCAGAGTAAGGATGGGTGCTGTTGAGAAGATGCAGGTGGGGGACCTATGGGTAGCTACTTATGGGTCTAGGTGTGCAGGTGTTGACTGATGTGGGCCTATATGGACAGCCCTAGGGATATAAATGAATGTGTTCATTAGGCAGAGGCATCACCCAACAATCAGCCACACCCCCTACGAGTCCCACTGCAGCAAAGTGTAATCTATATGGCAAGGAATGGAATAACCAGATGTAGACGTATATATGGAGAGGTATGTGTGTGTATATCTACCCATAGTGACATAGAGATAAGCCTCTCCCTCTCCGTAGTATAAATGTATACATACAGAGACAGAATACAGATACATACCCACATATAAATATATACATATGCAGACACCCATAGACCCATATGTTGTGAGATATATATATATATATATATATATATATATATATATATATATATATATATATATATATATATATGACTGTAAATATACACATGTATATAGCTAGGATATGATACAGCAGTTATGAGTAACATATGTTCACAGGCCTTATTTCCTTCAATTATTTTATTGCATGAAAATTAGTAAACACTTTATCATACTATAGGAAGAAAAGAAACCTTGTGATGTAGTTAAACTGCAGTTGAAGGTGGAATTTTCCTTTAATAACAAACCTGCATCAATCCTTATGTAACTGGATGGGTTCCAAGCTGGCTCACAGACAGGACCCACAGAGTGAAAGTTGCGGACTCCAAGTCAGACTGTCGATCAATCACGAGTGGAGTCCCACAGGGCTCAGTCCTGGGCCCTCTCCTGTTTGGCATCTACTTCTCAGAAATCCAGGCCAACACAGAAGGACTCTGGCTGACCAGGTTTGCTGATGACTGCAAGCTAGGAGTCATTATAAACTCCCCAAGTGATGCAGACATCCTGCAAAAGGGCCTCTCTGTGACCAACAACAAGTGTCGGAACCATGGCCTTATGCTTAATGCCAAAAATGCATTATCATTCCCTCTGGAAAAAACTCAGCCCCCTCGAATTACCACATTGATAGGAACCCACTAAATATTGAAGGAGACATAAGAGATCAGGGCACCCAGGTTGACAGCCACCTCACCTTTGACCACCATGTTGCCACGTGGTCAGAAAGTCCTTCTACATGGCACATCTTATAACCAAAGGGTTCACATCCAGAAAGGAGGAGGTCATCATCCCTATCTACTCATTCCTCATTAGACCAGTCATCGAATATAATGCCCTGTTTGGCAAATACCTTTCCAGATACATCCAACAGCTGGAAAGACCACAAACGTACCTCAAAAAAAGGATCCTAGGCCTTAAACACATGTCTTACATGGACAGACTCAAGAAACTTCAGCTGTTCTCGGTCTCTTATCGTCTGCTCAGAGGTGATCTCTGCTTGATGTACAAAGCCATGTCCGATCCAGCCCTACTTGAAATGCTACACCTGAAGAAATCCCAATCTCCCCATGCCACATGCTCCAGGGACCATAACCTCACTACCACAATCAACAAAACATGCTGGAGGGACAGTTTCATCTCCCAAAGACTGCCCATACTCTGGAATAAGCTTTCCATTCATGTCAAGCAGAGCAACTCGCTAGCCCTCTTCAAGAGAAATCTTGACGAGTGGATGGGTAACAGAACGTTCACCCCAGGGATCACACCAGTTGCCCTACTGGATAGAGGCACTGTGAATGAACATCGGGTGGCATGGTGGTAAGGGAAAATTTTTGGGGGGTTAGGCTTGTAAAGCTCCCAGGTCATTAGCCTGGTACACACCTATGAACCAAGAAGGCTGGTAAAATGACCTCATCTGTTCACTTGACTCTAAGTTCTCACAATATTCCCCTTTGAAGCGGAGATGGGAATTTAATTCAGATGGTCACAATACACATCCAAATGTTTATGGCAGTGACTGGGGCCTCCCCTCTTTTCACTGAGATAATGGACAAAGGCTCTTCCTCAGATCCAGCATCTCTGTTCCTACTCAGCAATGTAAGGTACCTTTTAATTGTTTAACAGCTCATTTACATTTCCCTTATTTTTCTTAAAGTTAAATACATGTACATTTCTCTTCATTTCAGCAGGGTGTGCTGTTGATGCATTTCAACACAAATAAAGTTCACAAATACATTTTCAGCACAAGCATCTGTACAAAAACAGTTTGATATACAAATGACATACAGTTCTAATACATTTGTAACACAAGCATCTTGTATAAATCAGTTTGATATTAAAAGGACATATCATTCTTTGCAAAACCCCAGCTGGCTATGCTGGCACTTGCCCATTTCATCACAGTTGTACACAAACCAGGCTGTTGTTCAGCCAACCAAGAGTTTAGCAGGTGTGTCAGTTGCCAGTGCCCAAGTATGAGACAATTTGCACAGAAACCATATACTGTGATTTTTCAAACATCTGAAAGGCACTCTTATTTGATTTCATAAGTACTTCACACACACACACACACACACACACACACACACACACACACACACACACACACACACACACACACACACACACACACACACACAAATACTTGGAAGAAGCAATGCTAGGCTACTTAATTAGCCAACGTAATATTAATTGATTTTTAACCAGAGATAGGGTAATATAATTCATTCACATCACTTCTGAGGTGTGGTACAACAGTAAGGTAAACATTTCCCAATAGCATTCTTCAGGAAATGTTGTGTTAGCAGAGCAAGCATCCTACCACTGGTAGTTTAATGACATGTCCAATGCCATATGAAGAAAAACAATGGATTGCCTGGTTTGCATTTGAACAGTTTTTAAAAACTTTCAGAACAGAAAAGCTTGATAACATAAGCGAGTGTACTTTTTATCATACCTCTCAACCTCTAAGCCCTAGAAATCTAGACAAAGACAAAAATAATGGGAGAAAGATGCCCAAAATCAAGGATAATTTTTGATATATTGCTCTTAGAAAGCCAGAAGCTTGTTAGAATAATAAGGCTTGCATTCACAAGTGTCATCATATAATGACCTCGATCCACTTCAGTCCTTAATGATTTGACAGAAAACCAAAAATTTTACTAGAAACAAGCCTAAAATATGAGAGAAAACTTCTGATATCTGTGAAAATCCAGACAGCTGAGAGGTATGCATGCAGATGGTAAATCTATCGCCCACCATCTATTCTAGACTTCACCATAGAGTTACCCATGTTTAATTAAAACTTTTTTTCTTTAGCAATTCTTGTTTTAAAAAGGCTAGTAACTTCCCATCCTAGTTCTTACTGTAAGTCGGCAAGTACTATAAACGGAAACCATGTTATGAATACACATTCTGAGACACCCTGGCTGTAACTTAAGAATCAACATACAGCTTTTAAGTGTCAAAAGCGAGATTTAAATTCTCCTCAATGCTGCTGCTACTGAGTGGGGAGGGGCGCAAACATCACAGTACTGTCAGGACATACTCTGAGATGGGGCACCGAGAGGAGCACAAACTTTTGTCTCTCAAGTCCTGGTGTGGTGTGTTTGAAAGATGAAGAGATTGAAATGAAAAATAATAAAATTTAAATAAATAAAATGCGTCCTTTATGAGGCCCTCCAGTTTGGCACCCTAGGCGGTCGATGGCCTTGAAGGTGTGTGGCCCTTTTGTGTTTTGGAACAAGGTTTCATCGAAACATCAGTGATCTCATGAAAGTTGTTGCAGAGGCAAACATGCTAACCGCATCTTTTGTGAGAAAGGCAATCTGCTGTAAAATAATGAACATGTGACGACAAAAGAACGGCAACGCTTAAGATAATTTACAGAGGCAGATTCTGCTTTCCAGATGAAACTGGCATTACAGTTTATAAACAGAAAAGTTGCATCAGAGCTCCTAAATGCTACACATTTATAACATAGATAGTGCTACCACTCTGGTGCCTTGGATCAGTACTTCAGGAGAAAAAAAAATAATAATAATAATAGTATACAATAATACTTATAATAATAAGTACCTTACGGCGGAATCACTTGGCGAGTTTCTCACACAGTTTTGTTTTTCAGAGTTAATCTGCCCATTCTGCAAAACACATTTGTTGAACTCAAAATCAGTGACTATTTCACTAGTCAAACTTTTACAGCATTTCACGCTGGGTGTTCTCACTAATGCACCTAATTCAACTACAAGGGAGAGGCACTTGGAAGAGCATCACCTGACTGCAACTTCCAATTGCATATCCAATACATTAGGCACGTTTGGTGACTATCTATGGATTGTCTCTCAATAAAAGAATGCACCTGAAGTTTCTGTTTTCAACAGAACATAGTGCATTTCTTTTTTAAGAGTACAAAAAAAATGTAAGTAGAAAACCAGAAAATGTACAGTTTTGGTAGTACATTTTTTTCCCGATTTTCAAAAAAAAGAATATACAAGTTTAAAAAGGGGCCGGCGAGCGCCCCTGCGCTCATACCTAAATCCGCCACTGGTAACAATAAAGCATACAAAAGGAATGAGAAAGGAATCAACAGCAACCCAGTATTATATAGTGCTGTCAGCGTATATCATATCCAGATGGGCAGGAGTCAACAAAGCACTGCTACTCACACCACAGGCAGGATATTACCAGTGGGCGTAACATTGTTGATTTGCTAAGACTACTTTACACACAAAGGGTAGTCCCTGGTGGGACTACCCAAAAACTGATAGACCATTTGGCCATCCGACCATTACACAAGCAAGGGCAGGTATGTTCAAGGACT
The DNA here is from genome assembly GCF_019279795.1 of Protopterus annectens. Taxonomy (NCBI): domain Eukaryota; kingdom Metazoa; phylum Chordata; order Ceratodontiformes; family Protopteridae; genus Protopterus; species Protopterus annectens. Next base: position 639,106,752 of record NC_056726.1, on the reverse strand, counting down.
AAATGGTGGGAGAGCCTGAAAATACATGGGTTGGGACAACATACGTGTAGGGCCCCTAACGCTCGGGAGAGGGTAATGTGTGGAAGTGTGTCATGGCTGCGATAACAAGTTGACAATGGATGGTATGCATGTATTTTGAACACGGGTGGGGAGGAGGAACTATGGGTATGAAATTATGGTGCCAGGCTTGCCAGGGTTGGATGGGCTGGTTCTAATTCGACCGCCCCTCGGTGGTCAGCGAGTTCGTTATAAGTATATATGCATATACACATGCAGACATCAATATGTAGAAGTACATTCTCTGTAACACATTCATTCCATTTGCAGACATAAATAACACGAATGTGCCCTTACAAACCTCGACAGTAGATAGAATAATAGGTTGTGCAGAAAAGGGATGGGACAAAATTGCTAAAATGCAGAAGTGTGTACAATGTCCAAAGTCAGTGCTATGCTGAAAATAATCAAATGTGAGGACTTTCTCACACATGGAATCATTCCTGTGATCTGCCTGCTATGGCAACGTCAATTACTAAACAGGGCTATTTGTAAAAGAAATACGCCGAACACATACATAATTAGGCTCTCATGTGTAACGTGTGCGTTACCACATAGTCATACTTATT
>NC_056726.1:639098626-639103626 GCF_019279795.1 Protopterus annectens | reverse complement strand
GTAGCATGTGGGGGAACTATGGGTGTGCAATTATGGGCCTAGGCGTGCAGGTGTTGGCTGGTGCAGTTGTATTAGTACTGCCCCGGGGATGTAAGTAATATTCCAAAATGGGCATAGCTGACGCCCATACCTCTCAACCCCTAAGAGCACATCCACTGGACAGAACATAAACCATTGGGGGAACAAATAGGGTCCATACCTCTGAATGGTCCCCGATTTCCAGGGACGTCCCTGATTTCGACTCAGTTTCTAACTCTGTCCCACTTAATCCCTCTTAAAACTAGTGACATTTGGAGAAAAGGTGGTGAATTACACGTAATGAATGATGACAACAATTAAGAGTTATAAACTTAATTTACGTCAGAAAATGTGTATGAATTCATATGCTTTGAGTCTGTCAATGTGTCAGGTTAATAGCACCAATAATTTAAATGTGTCCCTGATGTTGTTATGCTGTGTCCCTGATTCGGTTTGTATTTTTCCCCAATCGTATGAGAGGTCTGATAGGGACAGAAAGCACATATTCCACTGATAACCTTAGATAGATGATAGAATATTAGGTATGCAGTAGCATGACTCGGCTGAAGGATGTGGGTTCCAAAACCCAATTACTTGTTTGTATTGATGAGTGTCAGTTCCCATGTATTAGCTAGACAGGTGCAGATTGCAAGAGGAACACACCAATAATCTGAATCAAACTCTGGACAGGCCGCGGATTCCGTACAGTTGAACGGCATGCCGTCGCCTAATAGGCAGCCATTCCTGATACTGTAGGCATGTAATCTGATGTAATAGGTATCACCAGGTAATATTGTAGTCCTCACTCCCACCCAGGGGTGTGAGTGTCAGATACAAACATCAAATGTAGTGCATTTGCAAGTGTGGGAGCAAGCAGGTGTAAGCTTCTTTGGCTGCCAGTATGCGAGTATTACACTGGTAAAGCAATGTAGAGGCTAACTGAGTGTAAGAAACTGTAACCAGAGGTTAGCATTGCTTAACACCACGCAAACCCGCGCACACCAGCTCACAACTACTTTAATGTGCCTTAATCACTCCGTATCCAATGGCCTTGTTTTGCCTAGCAACAAAATAAATGGCCTCTGCAAGGCTTGAAACCAGGACCCTGCACACACAGCTATTGTGATTTACCACTAAGCCATTGCAGATATACTGACATCGGACCATATCACAAACATATCATCCAGCACAGTCATTCAACAGTATAGGAAATGTATTCCATCATGTAGATGTATGTGTGAGTGTTTATGTTCAGCATATAGACACATACATATATATAGATATATCAGGAACATCCCATCTGACAACAAAGCATTACAAAGGAATGAAAAGGGAAACACCAGCAATGCCTGTATTATTTAGTGTTGTCCTATGTAATATCAAGACTCCCTCAGACAGACATGTGTCATTCATACACACAAACATTTGTACATTGGCCATATACATCACTCTGTGCATGTTATTTACATTAACACAACAGTTCCTGTCCAATCATTATGTGAGAACAGTACTTTTGCAAGGTGCTGTGTGCAACATCATCATCATGATAAAGGTAAATGGGTTAACCATAGAGGGACCGGTAGTATTGTGTGTACAATGGGGTGGTCCACATCACATGTACCTGGAATATTTAGGAGTCATGTGCATACTAGGATTGTGCACCTGAGAGACAGGGGTGAGGACAACTGGAGTATGTTGTGATGCATATTAAAAGGGTTACATGTGTCCAGTGGACACGTATGTGAAATGGACAGCTATGTATGGGGCAAATGTTGTTCTAGGAACCGATTGGCCTTTTGTTTCCATAGGGTGAGAGTGGGATGTGGGGGAAGGAGAGTAGGTATGCTCATGGAGGATAGGTAGGGTAGGATGACAGACAAGACAGCATACAGGATCAGTATATGACACATGTGGGGGGATACATCTCAGACGGGGAGGAGTGTTTGGCAGTCACAAGTCCATGAGCCCCCAGATGGAAACAGTGGGACGGAGGTCCCCAGCTATGGACAGCCACCACTGCACCAAAACAGCAGCAAAGGTGGCAGTGCTGGGGGGCTGTCTAGGAGGGGCAGCCTCACCCTGTAAATGTGACACTCTGCTATTGAGCTGGTGTATCTGGCCTCAAACTACTTATTGAGCCCCCTATGCACCATGTCCGGGACTGTACAACAGCGGACATGTTCCTGTCTGGACCTGCTCCCAGGGTGACAAGCCCCATCCTCAGTGGCGGTACCACCAGAATGTGGTGCAGAGCCAACAGAGGTGGAGGTTCAAGGCTGGGCCCCAGATGTGCTGGTGCTAGGTGCCATGGCCAGCTGAGGTGGGGCAGGAGGTTCTGCCAGGACCTACAAACCCATACAGCCTATGGTGTTGCAGTTTAAACACAGATATGGCTTAGTAATAGTCAACAACATTCAGGATTACTTATAACAGCATGCATAGATATGACCATCAACCCAACACAACAGATGGTATACATATGCCGAGGGAGCACAGCACATGCATATATACTGCATGACATCTGTACAAAGTGTAGAAGACTTGTGACTGCAGCTAGGAACAGTGGCCCATTATTGGCATGTCACAGGGAACCCAAACAGTGTCTATCATACCACTGTTTCATGTGACATATGTCCAGTCAGGGATGCGATGGCAGTAACTCATCACTATTACCATGTACTGGCTGCAATCCTCACACTATGCTCCTGCTGTTCACAGATGTGTGTTCAGTGAGTAACACATGAAACAAATGGTTCCACACACCCACAGATGCCCCTACAGATGGGAGTCCCTCACAACTTGTCAGTCAGTTTTAATACATAATAGTCATTACCACACACAACTTGTTAAACAAAACAGGCAGTCTCTCAATGAAGTATAGCTACACATGCGCTGTACATGTGTCTGCACATCACCCTCCTGTCTTGTCAGGCTATTTCCCACTGTGTATGTTGTTTGAGGAACATCCAGATATCATCTGTGATGCCGTTTACCAAACATCAGATCCAGGTACCACTCACAGCGACTGTCATGGGCAAACACCAACATGATGTTTCTAGATATTGTACTGTGTTTGTCATGCGAATGGCTATGGGAACATCATCACAGCTGTTCCACATACAATCAGCTAGAGGAGGACTGCAATAGGTGCAGAGGCCATCACCTGATCATGACCATCACTTACAATACACAAACTGCTGCTGAGCAGGTGTACACCTCCACATCCACCAGAGAGTGTGTGGGAGGGACAGACAGAGGCAATGTACACCAGAGAAGGGCTTGGAGACTAAAACCTAAGCATTGTCTGTCATACACCTACCCGTACAGGGGTTCAAACCCCTGACTGACTAGTCATTACTATTACAAGTGCATGCAGTTACTCCATGTGCCACAAAGCTGACATGTTGGTGTGCTGTAAGAACATATATGTGTGTTGGTGAGTGACATCTGCAACAGAGATATAGTAGGCATACATTAGGTGTAGCACACATGGCTGTCCACATGAACGGATGTCATTGTCAACACAACCACACTCTGTAATGGACTCATATTGACACTCTTTGCCAGGCCCACAAATACACTCCCAAACTACTTAGTTTGCCACACTGCAGTAATGCACAGGTACTACATGCACCACAGGGGATATCCGGAGGTTCTATAGGCTAGGGCATGTGAACTTGTTTGACATCTGTCGATATGCCAATGGGAGTTATACTGGGAGTGACTGGTTGGGAGCATCATACCCCACACGCAGACACAAGGTGCCAGTACTGACATGCATGTGAGCATTGCTTCATGGGTGTGTAGTGGTTGGCTGTGCAAGATGGCTGTACAAGGCTGGGTGAGGGGTAATGCTTGGCATCACGCCACCCGACAATGGTGTGCAGTGTGGTACAGGGGTGTAGTGTCTGCAATGTCCCACACAGATGGGTATTGTATGAACTGTCCTGACATCATGGTTATCATTGTGTATGGCCATAGCTTTGCAATGCATGCCATGTCTGTGTTTGGTAACCCTTGACATGGACATTGCCTGGGATGTGCATGTCCCACAATAATGTACAGTGACATGTACAGGTGTACCTGGTTTGGCTGGCACATGTTGTGTACACAGACTTTTATTCTCCGATATGCCAATACTGGCCTGATGTGGCAGGACCTGTTTATAGTCAGCAGGTTGACCCTGCACCTGCATTGATAGCATGATACAGGTATTCCCTGGTGTCAGTGGCATCGGTCCATACAGGGCACATGTGTAAGGCATTGTATGACTTCTGTGGATCACATTTGATGGCACCACATATGTTGCAGTTATCCAGTGGGGAGCATAATGAAGACACATTGTCCGCAACTGTGTGCCTATTGTACTGCTGTACAGGGTGCCATGCCCTCTGCAGCCCACTGCAATCACACCATGCCTATTATCTGTCATCAATGTGCAGGGTAGTAGCAACATAACAGGATATTCTAGGCAAGTGTGTTTGTGTATGACACGGGTTCAGGACGTATTCAGGGTAATAGCAGGGTTGCATACTTAGTTCATCAGGCCTTTTGCCAGATGTAAGGGTATGGCTTGCCAACACAGTCCCTTGGCTGACTGACATCTGTACTCCTCGTGAGGTGGAAATTGTGACATATAAGATGGACAACATATAGGAAAACTACAAAATCCACTCCCCCAACATGTCCAGTGGTTAGACACTCACATACACCTCCACACAGGCTCTGACAGTGAAACACACACACACACACACACCTGCCATGTCCTGGAATAGAACCCCTACCTAACTAGTGTATCACACTACAGCAATATGGAGTTACAGCACACGCTACGGAGAATACTGGGTTACAGCTGTCCTAGAGGTGTATTCCTAGGTGGGTGACATCAGCAGGATTGCCAAAGGTGGTCATGTGGGTTGTAAAGAGTGTGCATACCCTAAAAGCATTGTTTCTTTCACAGGCAGGCAGGCAGACAGACACAC
>NC_056726.1:639073626-639096126 GCF_019279795.1 Protopterus annectens | reverse complement strand
CTGGGTCGCACAGGTGAATACTGCCTACAGCATGAGTCACACATCTTGCTGCCCTGAAAGGCATACATTGATAGCAGGTTGTGGACAGTGGCATTATATGTGGAACAGTGGCATGTGCAAGCATAATGTGTGAGCCACCTTGTATAATGGTACTGAGGTGCAGGTGTCAAGATGACATCTTCCCGCTGTGTTAGTAGTTGTCATTATTAGCAGGACTGCTACCCTAAGTATATCTCACATTGGTCATATACCCAAATTCTGCCACTGTCCATCACCTTACGTGGGGCATTTGCTACCAAGCACATTAATGTCACACGCAGTGATGTCATGGTACGGGTGGCAACTGCTAGACCAAAACAATGAGCCAATGTCCTGCTGTTATTATGAGGTTGTCCAGTGTCTGTCATTCTGGGCTGTCATAACTGAACGATGAGCCTTCAACACAGAACACATGCATCCATGTTACACGTGTGTGTGGATAATACCTAGGTCACATTTACCCATATAGCCGCATTCCAAGGCAAATGTTCTACACACAGAAGTAACACCCTAACACCTACATGACAATTGCATCAGATGCTTATGCTAACCCATGCTAGATGTGTGGCTTTAGTAATCCATTTGCTCACTGTAGAACCTACAATGGGGAATGCTGACATCTGTGCAGTGAGGAACACCTGGCTGAATGCTCTGTAGTGCACAATTGCACTACCACCATATAACTCAGATCCAGACATGTGGGCCATTACAGTGGTATGGACCATTCCAGGTGGTGGTGTGCACATATTCATAAAGGCTACTCACATGTAAAGACCACTACTCTGACATAACGCATCATAGATGAGTCAGGTACAGGTGACAGTAGCAAATGCTGCATTCTAGATTGCATCCTCATATACATCCACCACCTTGTTCCTAGACAATCAACACACATCCATATGTGGTATGACATAGTATGGTAAACCACCAGATAACCCTCAATTGGTGGACTGTACCTAGGCCTACATCAACTGTGCAAAGTACCCATGTACAGACACAGCTGCATAATGTGTTATGCAATGCAATAATGCCACTGTTTGTAACCAGCTCAGTTGTACACATACCAGGGTCCCTCAGATGTTGTCAGCATTAACACAGTCGACTGTTGCTGTACACCAGTAAACAACACCTTCATGGTTGGATATGACCTAACCGTACCTGCCATGGATATGTACATCCCACACTCATACAACATAAATTACATTACCATAGCTTTCATTTACCTTTCTACATACAGGTGGCTACAGTCATTACACACATGCACATGGCAGATAGCATTCTAACAGTACATAAGGTTCGATATCTATGTTGACAGAGGTAATATCCCCTCTCTACTGGTCACCCATGACACCTATCATATCATACAACACCCCATGTGGCATGTATGTCTTTAGACATGTCCACCTAATGCAATGCCTACAAACATACCCAAATAACAGGACCATAGGACCTACACAAGCCCTGTATTGACAGACTCAGGGAAATCCAGCTCTGCTCTGTATGTTCCTGAGTAGTCACAGGTGATATGTTCATGACATGTACAGCCATGTGTGGCCACAGCTCCTACATATACCCCATGTCATCAATTGCAAGCCATGCATGCTGTGTGCTGTCTGGACATTAGCCTTAGTACCACAATAGCCAGTTCATGCTGGGGTGAGATGTTTACAAGCCACAGACTTCCCCACATGCTTGAATGAGTGTACTGCCTAGCTCTAACAGAGCACATTGCTGGCACTCTTCCAGTACACATGAGGTGTGTGTGGCAAATACAATGTGCTCACTGTTGACTATTACAGTGCACTGGCTTCACCATGGCAATGCAAAGTAACAGTTTGTAGGAGCATGACATGGAATAATGCTGTGTGTGTCACGCTATGTGCTGTTGTAATATATGTACACTTGGCTACTCGGTGAAAGTGGTGGTGTCCTACCAGTACATGAATACAACATCCATTATGGTGTAATGCTCGGCTATGTTTCACACATAGCATGGAGAAGGTGTGGAATGTATCCTCTTGACCTGTTAATGCACGTACTGATGTAGACCGCATATGTGTAAATGTATTGCTGTTTGTGTAGATTCCATGTGTGTGCAGTGTCTGATGTCTGAAGGTGACTGTTGTCTTAGTACATCATGCTGTTGCAATACAGCCTCAACATTGCCAACTGTATATGGTGATATGCTCTAAGTACAGTAAGCCGCACATGAGGTATGGACAGATGTTTGGACATGACTACTAAGTGGTGGGCTTCTTTGCAGATGAATGATTACTCAGGACAGCTCACTGGTGTGTTACAACTAGTCTTACAATAACCTGTGTACCTGCTAAGGTCAGGTTTTGTTAATTGAAGTGGAAAACAGACAATGTAGAATGCTGTAAGTGTGACACTGAAGGCAAACCTCATGACACCTGTAACAGTAATACCTCCCCTCTGCATATATTGCGCATATATCAGCACAGTTGTCAAAGGAAAGAGTCAGTAAGCATTGTACCGGATGGAATAATGCTGTACTTCTGTAGTACCTATCATGAGATAGGCAGATGTTTGATTCACAGTACTGCTACGTGTAGGTGTGTGTCCATATATGTCACGTATGGTTGGAAATACATCCCACATGTTATCACTCTCCTGAACACTGTTGTTGACACCAGTACCGAGTGAAGTGTAGAAAGAAAGGCATAGGCAGGTGGATAAACCTCACACATGTAAAATGTCTGTATGTGTGTGACATAGGTGTATATCTTTGTGAATGCCAGTGTGTGTGTGTGTGTGTGTGTGTGTGTGTGTGTGTGTGTGTGTGTGTGTGTGTGTGTGTGTGTGTGTGTGTGTGTGTGTGTGTGTGTGTGTGTGTGTGTGTGTGTGTGTGTGTGTGTGTATGGCTGTCCGTGTGTATGGCTGTCCAGTTCCTGGAGTGAGGCTGTATTTTACCATAGTGAAATGTTAATGCCCCCTCCCCCCATCCACTCAATGCAGATGTTCAAGACATGTTATGTGGTGGTTTCATGTTATGCCTACACATGCTGTGCACAGGCCTGTATGATGTTTAATGTTTCACATCTGCAATATCGTCATTACACAAAGGCCATAGTTGTATTGTGTCGAGCCAATGTACAACAGGGTGTACACACATGTACATTACTTCTGTGTGTGTTGCTTCATGTCTCTGGCCATCCTCCATGGCCATGTGTACACATGTTCAGTCCAATGGCTGTGATGGCCATCTTATTTCACATGTCAGTGTTATCCCATATGACATACACCCATAGATGTCATATGCTCCACTGAGGACAGGGTTATGCAGACAAAGGGTGGTATGTATGGGATGTGAGACATGTTTTGCAGGATAGTTGAGCAGTGTTGCAGTCAGCCCACTATATGCCATGGACATGTCTGATAGCACATGACATTGTGTGACATTCATAGCAAGGGTATACTCCACAAGGGTGTATCCTGTGGGCCAGGCATACTTCAGCTCCAACACATTTAGTGTGTGTGCACACATATGCTCTCTGTACAGTACTGTTCATTTTCCCAACATGTGTAATGCTGATATGTAGAACCTATCCCTACAGTGGAACACACCTTCACCATTGTATTCACTGTTGTCCACACATCTGGCAATGACAGTTTGGAAGGTTTGGTGTAGGTGTTTCATATAGTCTTCAATTGTTTCACATAGGTAAAGAGTGTAATGCATAGCAGGTCTGACCAGTGTCCATTAACAGGATCAACATACATTATGTGTACATGTGTTATGGCAGATAGCATGCAATTAATATGTTCCATGTATTATCAAGCCTGGTAAATAATAACAATCTCACCTGACACAGGCTGCTGTTGCTGCAAAATGCCAGCGGTACCTAAACAGGAGTGTTACAGCAGTAAGATCATTATCCACACCTGTGTGATAGCTACAGGGTGAAATGTCCATGTTAGCACATAAGCCAGTACAATACACTATATTATGGAGTATGCACATCTGTGCATACATAGAGTAGCAGACTATAGTATGTGGCATGTGTGCATACATACCTTGCATATGATGTTACATTACATATTGTACAGTAACACATCTCACTATGTGATATATAGTTGTGTTTTATGTGCTGTAATGACTTACCAGGCAACTCCAGGCTTGGTGGTTGAGAGACACCCACCTCCACAATACTAGCTAAAGCTTGTGGATGGAGGTCTGCAGGTGTCCCCAGGTTGGCCAGTAGCTCCTCGGTACGTGTGAGTGGGGGCTGGGTAAGTGACCCCCCACCTGTTGCACCTTGTTCCCTGGTGATTGCATTAGCACGCTATTTCGCCCATCTTATCAAGTCAGTGCAGTGTCGGCACACCTGCTGATAGGTGCGATTGTGACCTCCAACATCATTTACCCTCCTGCAGAGTTCCTCCCACAGGGCATCCCACTGCTGTGCATCCTGTGGCACATGGCTGAAGAGTGTTGTGTAGTTGTCGAGGAGGTATGGGATGAGGACCTCATCCTCCAAGCGGCTGTATGGTGGCAGTCTGTTACATGGCATACCAGGAAGACATAACGATGGAGACAGGTCACAGTAACTCACAGAGGAGTACAGCTGTACAGCTGAACATACATGTGTATCACATTTATTAAGATTACAAATACATCTTTGTAAATCTACATGACACTAACATCACTGACATGTATAAGTCACACACATTTGATACCTACTGGTGATGTGATGTTATCGCCATATATGTGTGTGCCATGTGATGACATTGCTCATACACCATGTGGATGTTGTCTTGATGTGGGCATGTCTATTTGCCTGTAGTGGTGTTTTTACCTATCAGCGCATGCCTGGACATGTTCACATTAATGCAGTTGACCTTAATGCTGTGTATATGCCACATATATAGTCATACATAGTCAATAGGGACATGACCTGTGACTCTGCAGACTTGCAAGCATGTATGTGTTTTGCTGTGAGTGTTGCACATGTGTAACACATGGGACAATAGCTAACCTGATGGTATTTGCAGGGTTGGATATCAACTATAGCATGTATGGTCATAGTGATCTAGTAGGCTATATGCCCTGGGCCATTTATGAGCCTAGGCAGACAGGTTACCTAGCTGTAGGCAACAGACAGGCAAGTTTCAGTGGCCAGTTCAAGCAGTGCCACAGAACTGATACACATGGTTACTGATATATTTGGCATGTGGTCATGAAACCATGTCACAGAGAGGGGCGATGTGCAGCTTCGCTGGACAGGGATGCATAGTATGGCAAGAGTATGTTAAGTGTACGGGACAGGGATATGTCAGGCATGTTGTGATCCTTGTACTAGAAAGGTGGATGTCCATGACGTATGTGTTTATTTGGGATCAGGATGTGTTAAGTGTACCATGTCCAACACCTCTGGATTGGACATGGCTTTATTCAGGGTAGGCTGCATGCTACATAGTGCAGCTAGGAATTGTGAAGGGCAGTGTAGGCCATCTACACATGGTCAATAACCTTTAAAGGAAATATGTGATCTATTATGGGTCACATGGGTGTTGAGTATGGCTGAGCAGTTATCTCTGTATTCCTGGATGGCACCCTGTCATGATTAGGGGTGCCACATACGACTACCTGTCTTTTGTGGTGACGTAACTATCAAAGGGAAGTACTGTCCAGCTGCATCCCATACACACAGTTGCCATTATGTTGACTGCTGCCTAGGTGGTAGTTAATGGGTACAGGGTTTGTAACATAGGGGATGATAATGCAATACTTAGCTGTCAAATTGTGGCCATACATCACACACCACACATCTGACACACTAAGGCCCTTCTGTATGTTGAATGCAGCACACAGTGAGTCAACTATTGCTCCTAGTTCATAGTCATTTGCAAACATCAATAGGCTGATGCCTTCTGTGTTAGTCTATGTGGTATAGATAACAAAGGAGGAAGTACCAGGAATGACCCCTGTATTACTGTGGCTGGCACTGGTTTGATGTGCGTGTATTCATCAGACACCTTCTGTAGTGTGGGTTCTGCCAGCAGTCCAGTTGCCAACCACTCCTGTGACATAGGAATATACACCTACTTTACTGAGTGTAGCTGGAACACAGTATGGGTGATGGTGTCCTACGACCTGGCAAGGTTATGATATGCAGTGTGAATCAACCCTACTGTCATCTACATCTGTACCGAGTACATCAATTATGTTGACCACGGTTCATGTCTGTACAGACCAGACTCAGCAGGGTAGTTGTGCACTATGTCCCATTATCAATGGTGTCTCCCCCTTTGTGGGGTGTGGTAACTGTTGCTGTGCACCATTCAGTGTGTACACAGCCTGACATGGAGCTATGAATGCACATGATGTGTATGTGGATAGCTGAATGTTCTTACATTTGTGTAGGATACACCCTGGGATGTTGACAGGTCCCATGAAAGCTGTATGTATGGCTTTAGAGAGTGCAGCTTGTACCTGCATAGTCGTTAGTACAGGGGCCCTGTAGTGTACAGGGATATATTACTAAGTGTACCTGTTGGAGGTGGGGGGGTGGGAGTGGGTTTAGGTTCTCTGAGACCCTATCTGGATGAACGGGTGCTATTTCTGTAGGTGCAGTACTTCCCATGCCATAGTACTGTGCAGCACAGCAGGCCTTGTCATTGCCATTATGATTAATGACACAGCTATAGAATGCTCTGTGCTTGGCCTCATAATATGTGGCTGATTAGTTTCACAGTAGCTTTGCATGGTTTTATATGGTGTATCTGCATCTTACTGAGGCTGACCAGGGATCACCTACACTCATGTGTGTTCACTCTTGCAACAGTTACTACCTTCTGTGGTACAGTTTAAAGCATGGTACCACCAGTTTGCCTACTTGTTTGTGTTGGGTTGAATCCTGGTTCTATTTCAATGGCACAATCACTGCACATATGTGACTGCTTAAGGTTCATTTGTGTAGGATTCAGCATTTGCACATGCATTGTCCATCTGCATGGGTGCCATGGCACTCACCACTCTGCTCTTAGGAAACATAACATTGGCATTGGAGACTAACTAAGGGCGGCGCAGTGGTGCAGTGGTTAATGCTGTCACCTCACAGTAAGAGGTTCTCCGGTTCGATTCTCGGCTGGGGTGCCTTCTGTGTGGAGTTTGCATGTTCTCCCTGCGTTCGTGTGGGTTACCTCCGGGTACTCCGGTTTCCTCCCACATTCTAAAGACATGCTTCTGGAGCATTTCTTCCTGGGCCTCCGCTGAAAACAGGATCTGTGGAACCTAGTCAGACTTGTTTGTGTTGGGTTGAATCCTGGTTCTATTTCAATGGCACAATCACTGCACATATGTGACTGTTTAAGGTTCATTTGTGTAGGATTCAGCATTTGCACATGCATTGTCCATCTGCATGGGTGCCATGGCACTCACCACTCTGCTCTTAGGAAACATAACATTGGCATTGGAGACTAACTAAGGGCGGCACAGTGGTGCAGTGGTTAATGCTGTCACCTCACAGCAAGAGGTTCTCCGGTTCGATTCTCGGCTGAGGTGCCTTCTGTGTGGAGTTTGCATGTTCTTCCTGCATTCGTGTGGGTTTCCTCTGGGTACTCCGGTTTCCTCCCACATTCTAAAGACATGCTTCTGGAGCATTTCTTCCCGGGCATCCGCTGAAAACTGGATCTGTGGAACCTAGTCAGACTTTCCTGGTCAACAAATGTTAAATAAATAAATAAACTATGTGTAGCATATTGTTAGCCCTGTTTGTGTGACTACTGTGATCCAGGTCAGTGGGGTCAATGGAATTCAACATGCATTGAGTGCAGGTGTTGGTACATGAGGAGTCTTCTCAGTTCATAATGGAATAGTTGAGAGTAGCCATTATTATGGTTCTGTCTCAGACCTAATCTTCCCCATTACAGCACATTATGACAGTTGGGAAGTCCGCGGCCTGGTGGGTGATCTGTCTCAGGGTGCATTTTGAATTCCACTTTGGCACAAAGGTAGTTGCTCAGCATAACACATCTGATGTTATGCAAGTGCAATTAGCATGGGGGTGTACATATCCTTCAGGAATATCGACACACCTGTGGCCCGTGTGTTCCAATAAAGGATAATGGGCAAGAGGTGAGAGGTATGTGTTATAACATGGTCATGCAGGTGTGCTCTCCAGAGCATTGAAACATGTCTCAGCCACTGAACAAATATAATCATGTTAGGGATTGACATATGTGTGTCCGTACAGTGTTTCTGACATGTATCATTCTGTAACGAGACCCGCAGTTTATTGCTTGGCTGTCCCTGTAACAGCAGTGAACCCTCATTTGAACTGTGCATGATGAAGGCACTTTAGGGGAAGCATGAGCCCTAGGCAGTATCCAGATTCCAAGGGGGTGACAGGTGCAGGCCCTGTCTGGCAAAGCATCATGGTCTGTCAACCATGTTATCCCAGGATGACAGATACTGGATACCCTGGGACATGCACCACTACACTAGACAATTGTGGAATACAAACCTTTTGTCCCTGTACTGCAGTATCATTCTGGCCAATGGCAGAATGCTACCCAGGCCTTGGGACATACCTGCATGGGCTACAAGACCTGACAGTTCCTACATGTGTTTCCATGCAGTCCAGGCTACTGCATCACAGGCCCTGCACAACAATGTGGAATATGCCAGAGCCATGTGTATAGTTCAAAAGGTGGTCTGAGTGTATGAGTATGTGGCTAATCATGACAGACAGGCAGCTGACAGTATGTATGCCCTCGTATAGGTCAGTGTGTAACATAGTGCTAGAGTTTGCATTCACAAATGAGTACTGTTGGGCATGTTTCCAGTCATGTTTTCAGAGGTGTGGCACAATTATGCAAACTATGTCATACAGTTTGTGTATTTCGGTGTCTGTCTCTTACTGCTTGTGGGGGGTCACTTGTTTGGCCAGATACCTAGACACGTCTGTGAATGTGTGTGATTTCCAGTAGTGTATGTGGGTGTCCTTGCTGTATTCTGGTAAGGGTATGTGTTAATTGTGTTGATGAGCTGCATGTGTTAACCTACACCTCATGACTGTCCAGTACAGTCATGGCTGTAGACTGGACTGCCTTCCAGCTTACCCCTGTAGCTGCATCCCAAACAATGTGTGGGGCATGGTGTTAGGTGGGTCTGGCAGTGTACATGGCATAGAGATTATATTCCCCCAGGATGGCCACATACACAAAGCTGACATTAGGAAACACCAGTAGCTGACTAGTGGACATGCCTGTATGAGCAGTCAGTACTACAAGTACCAAGTACTGTAGTTCACATATTGCCTATGAAGATGTTTTAGACAGTGATGCTCACATGTAAATATTTGTGTTATGGACATGACAACACTGGCTATTACGGGAACATTGTAGCTACCTTTAGCAGCAATCCTCCTATGAGAAGCACATCACATCCTGTTAATTGATTACAGATGATGCAAGTGTCTACAGGTCTGTTTTCTTCTCTGGATATATACTCACATATCCACCAGGACCATGAGCTCTGTTTGGCACAGACACCCACTTTCCAAACAGAGTCATGTATCAATAGACTCTGATGCCACTATCAACATGATCAGGATATAATCAGATAGTGTTTGCCATCACCCATGAAGCGGCTATTACACATGGACAGATGTCTCCTACATCTTACACTCCTACTGCAGATGTTACACTGGAGTTAAAGATGATATGCAACCTGTTTCACTGTTTCATTACCAGTGCTGTGCACTACCTTACATACAATATGTGCAGGTGGCTGTTAGGTTGGCAATGAGAGGTTGGGCTACACAAACCTGGTAGTTCAACCAGTGTGTCTGTACTCTCAATATCCACTCTATGTAGGTGTGCACATAGCCATTTGGCCCAGCCCTGTAACAAGGGTCACTACACATTTGCATAACATGTACACATGCACAGCTGTTATTGCTTGCAAATGATAGTAGAGAGGTGGATATTACATGTGTTATGTGCATGGATAGTTACCTGGCTCTTCCAATTATCTTTGCTATCATGCTGCTAACCTGTCAGATGAATACTAATGCTATGCATCCTGTCACTGAGTACTGTAATTGCCAATAGACATAACTACTGTTTGCATAACATAACAGAACTGCTATGTAGAATAGAATACAGATCTGCCTAGAATATGGTACATTACACAGTTATTGGCACAATATCCCACAATGCACACCATATTTGCACGGTAAGCCCACCTATAACATGTTCATCTTACTTATATACCCATACATATGTCGACTGTTACAATATATCGACATATACTACCCCCTGTTCTTGCACATACTTGTTGGACCAATCCTGACACTGACAGTGGCTGGAAGCAAATTTGTGGGTTCCAAGCCCATATCATCCCTTGTGGTGTATGTGGAGTGTGCCATGTGACCTACAGCAGTACACACATAGAATACTACAAGCATTACTACTGCTCAACAATACATCACTACAAGATAGCTATTTCCACTATATGCATTGATTACACTGTAATTCTTACAGTATAGGTACTGCATACACAGACATACTACTTGTTATACATACCGTCTTAGTAATCGGAGGTGTTATTAACTAGTGTAATACTCGTTTTCGGTTCGTCTTTCAGTGTTTTGTACTGTCCTACAGGTAGATACAGATGGTTTGAATGTGTGACAAGGCAACCTTTTATAGTTACAGATCAGTAACGTGCAATCCTGATGGCCAATTGGTGTTCCTAAGTAGCTAATTACATGCACATCAGCTGTGCTGCTACTGCCTTAGCCAATACCATGACTTCAGTGGAGTATAAATTGAGTACTCCACTTGGGCGTTGTCCCTTTACCTTACTTGTGAGGAAGACAGCGGTTTTGTTTGGAATCTATTGCAACAGCTGTATGGAGACGAACAGTAATATATTGTGTGTAATGCCTAGAGGAGTTGGTCTAAATGTGAGTACTGCTGTTATATTTCTGAACATTGCTACTTGTGCAGGGTTTGTCTGCACCTAATACTTCTGCATATGTTTCAGTCTGGTCAGGTTGTTTGACCAGCTCAAGGCTGCATAGCTATGCATATAATGTTAGAGGGTTTACAGTGTGTTTACCAGACACATTTACTTTGGTGTTACTGTGTATCATACTGTGATAATAATCAGTACTCGGTAAAATTTCCTGGTTTACAAACCTTTCAACCCTCTGAAACGGGATTAGTTCATACAAACCCTGTTACATCAGCAGCTGTTCAATTGTATAATGGCAACTATTTCACATAGGGCTATGTTAGTGTGTCTGTGTCCAGGTATGTTAAGGTTTCAGCAGATGTACAGTAGTTGCATAATTGGTTATGGTATGACAGTATGTATTGAAGTAATTATTTCAGTTGTGGGGTAGATGTTAGTGGGTGTACATAGCACATTCAGGTGTGTAGGAACCCCTTTTATACAACATCTATATGTGTGTGAGTGTTTTTTCCCTATGTGAACACCTATCCCTTAGTGGACTAATACTATGGTAATTGCAGGCTGATTCATTAAGGCACTATTAAATGCTTCCTGTATAGCATACAGGTACTGTTAGTCCTTGAATCCTTTTAGCAATACATCGGAATGTAATAAAGATTTGCAAAATGAAAGCTGTCTGTGTAATTCTGTCATGGATATTTGCAGTCTTTGCAGTTGTGTTGGTGACTGTGTCCATAGAACATATTTGTAATAGTGTATTGGCATATACTCTTCATATGTTATGTTCATATTGTTTGGGCGGAATGTGTGATTGCTATGGTCCATGTTATACTCAGATATGACCACTTTGGATGCTGTCTACAGACATGTATGTATGCGTGTGTGTGTATATACATATATATATATATATATATATGTATATATATATATATATATATATATATATATATATATATATATATATATATATATATATATATATATATATGTGTGTGTGTGTGTGTGTGTGTATATGTATATGTATATAGATATATGCATTATTGCATACATTTATCTGTACCTCCATAGATGTGTAGATGTTTTTAACCTATCTATATATCTACATATATATGTAGACCTGTATATATCGACATGTCTCTATGTATCTCTCTCTCTCTCTCTCTCTCTATATATATATATATATATATATATATATATATATATATATATATCTACATATGCATATATCTATATATGAGCATACACCTTTAATTGGGTACATGGTGGGTTGACCTATTTTAACACATTCCTCCCTTTTGTGTTTTAACCTGTCTGCATACACAACTGGGATATGTACATCCCAGGTAGCTTAGTGTTAGGTTACTCTAAGGATGGAGTACATGGTTGCGGGTTGTACTCCTGGAAGGTGTTATTATTTTACCTCTCAGAGTAGGCACTGGTAGGGAAGTGTGAATAACTCACATTTAAGTGGTTGTGAGCACGTTTGCCCGTGGTCTGCGTGATGTTAAGCAAAGGTTAAACGTGTGAAACACTTCTCCATTTACCATTATTCATTGCCGCTTACTGTCGCGCAAACACATGGAAACCCGCTTACAACTGCTTAAGAGTGCTTTAATCCATTGGCATCCAAAATCCCTTATTCTGGCCCTCAAAATAACCTAACAGTCCTTGCAGGGCTTGAACCCGTGACCATGAACACCACAGTCACTGACTTTACCACTAAGGCATCTGAGCTATGTACGAATATTATGGTGTTTAGAATATACAGTGTACTACAGACATTCCTCACTACTGAAAACAAATGTGACAGTCAGCTGGTGTACATATATCTGATACATGTTAATGTTCATATGTTTGTGAAAGTAGGTGTTGCAATGTGACATGACAGGGTTTATTATGAATGAGTAAGGTTCTTGCTTTGTGCCCTTTTTATATTGTCCCCATACTCCATGTATGCCCCTCCAGTTCAGTTATTGGACATCCGACCCAGGCCCTCCTTGATGCATGATTGCATTACCAATCATTCCTCCCCCACCCCAATCTTCACATACACAACAACCACCCCTTCTATGGTGAATTAGGTTAATATTAATTGTTATAATACCAGAGCTGCATGTGTTTTTTGTACATTCCAATTCCTTTGGAGTGCTTTTGTGTCACAAAGTGTGTTCATAGATTTTTATATATATGGCTATTGATGTAACTGTACAAGATATATATATATATATATATATATATATATATATATATATATATATATATATATATATATATATATATACATATATATCTATATATATATATATATATATCTATCTATATATATATATATATATATATATATATATATATATATATATATACAGACATCACTGATATATATATATATATATATATATATATATATATTCCATATTAGTTTGTAACAGTAATACATCTGTATACTGGAATGTGGTGGTTCACAAACTACATGTACACAAAGTCACTGTCCCATTTGTGATCATTACAGTGAAATGCATATGGTATAAGGTGTAGTCTTAAGACCATGAAACATATGTACACCTCGGATGGCTTAGTGGTATGCCCCATGACTATAGTGTGCATGGTCCAGGGTTCGACACCTGCGATGCTTTACAAATGTTTTTTACTGTAGAATAAGGCTCATTTAAGCAGTTATAAGCATGTTTAAAAGTGTTTGTGTGACATTATAGCAGTGGTTAAACACAGTTAAACAAACTTTGTAATGTATAACCTGTGCACGCAAACACGGCCACTTCCGCTAACTACTCCGGATATATACATGTCAGTGACATAACATCTCACTATGTGCTGACATAACATTACATTCTCTGTTGACTGTACTCTCCTGCACGCATGGATTTATATGGGTGATTTGAATGTTTATTATACAGACAATTACTACCTATATATGCAATCTGTGGTTAAGGTATACTTTTGCACATGATAAACATCCCTGCCTTTATCGGGATTGTAACCTCGAATGCACAGATACTATGCAGATGCTGTAACCATTACACTGTTGACATTAACGTTGCTTCCGCCTATTTCCCACTTAGATGATTTCTATGTGTAAGCTAGGCTAAGCAAAGGGTGGGAGCCCCCAAACTCACTGAGCTTCACGTACTCTTGAAATAACAACATATAACAAATGTACTGTGAGACAATACATTACATTCCTAACTACATTAGGCATAGCCCCTCACTGACACACTTCAAGGGAAACCTTGTTGTGCGAATGGGTAACAGACTATACACCCCTGGGATCATGTGTCCCAGAACCATACAGCCCGGAGGTGGGGGAGCCTGTCCAGTTTGCTAGTTGCAAGATCTGTTGGGGGAATTGAATGGTGTTGAATTGCCAAATTAACATGCCCTCTTTAGATCACTAAGTGCCCCTATTACCCTCCACAACCCCAGTCTTCAACAGCTTCCAGCAACTCTGCCTGGAATTGCTTCATTGGCTATGCTTGACAGAGGCTCAGTTACTTCATCAATGGTGCAGGGAAGGCCAACACACTGTTGCTATGCTTCTAATTGCCCTTGGGCAAATAGGCAGTAGGCTATCTGTGAAACTCTGACGTGCAGGCCATCACAGCCATAATATGTGAATAAACAGACCTTCAGATCACAATATACAGTGAGAACTCACCATGTAGTCAGGAAACAGTTGAGTACAGCAAGAACATACAGAACACTGATACTTAGTCACTCCAAAGCCTATCTTGGAAGCTAGAAGACTTGTATAAGTTTAAGGCTTTCTATTGCTTACCAGTAGGTTACCTACAGGAGAGATGAAAAACAAGCACATATGGGGGACATGCATGCAATGATACCATACCGGCCTATGTGTCAGCCTTACGCTTTTGGAATACTGGCCAAGCCTATTGGCACCCCCATGGTGCCTTATTAAGGAGAGTCTCAAAGGTGAATGCCAGCTCCATAAACAGCACAACAGCAGATTCAATGAGGATTATGCTACTCAACACCAGGGGTTGTGATCACGACATGCATGCACTCACAGCACTCCTCAGGATGGACAAAATCAACATCTGTGCATTAACTGAAATCTGTCTTAAGGCTCCTGAGAGCACACCAGCACTACCAGACTACAACACATACCACACATTTCAGCCACAGAACATGGACTGACAGACATGGAGGGGCTGTATCCATATTCATCAGGGATACCTACACCTCCAGGTTGGTGGGGTAGCATGATACCTCTGTGATCATCCATGTGCAGCTAACATCAGCCACAAATGCAATGTGGAATGTGGCCTGCTACGAATCACCCTCCATAACCCAGGACCTCCACTCCAGCTAGCTGGAGACACTGGAGGACACAACAGTCTTAACGCACACCCTGGCATTGGTCGATATCAACTACCATACCATTAACTGGGAAACGTACTCCAATACTCACTTCCAGGACCAGCGCTTCCTGGAATGTATCACCTCATATGCCCTGTATCAGGTGGTAACCTCCCTAACGTGGGGTGGAAACTACTAGATGTGGTCATCACCAACATGGACAACAGATGCACCACAGCAGAGGTTAACCGGTCACTGGTTAAATCTGACCATGAACTATTCACTGTTTCCACACCATAGCATCTCCCCCACCCACGGATACCACAGTGTATACCTTTCCTACAGCTAAATTTACACTACTAGTGACAGGGGTGGGGGTTTCACAGCCCCCACTCTAAGGGGAAACACTGCTCAAGATACAGACAGATTTACAAATGCAGTCTATAAGCACCTACATGGATGTATGGATCGTGCCATTACTGGTAAACCAAGACTCACTCCTCCTAGACAAGTACACCGGTCTGGTGGACCTCTGCAATAAACAGGCTATACTACAGAAGTAGAACAGTGTTCCTGGCACACAGCAAACTCCACAAAGGGCAGACATCCGTGACCACTATTAGTATGATATGTAGGTCCCTCATGACATCATCCAAGGCTAGCATCCACAGGAGAATACGCAAGGATTCGAAAGATAACCACAAAGCCTTCTTTGGCTATGTCAAGGATCCACGTGATGACACACAGATTTGCACTGTGCCGGTGAAATATAGCACAAAATATGCTGACCCTACTGATATCGCCAACATCCTTGCAGATACATTTGGTGCATACTTCACCCCTAAAAAGCCCACAAAACTACCCGAAAGGTACAGTATCCCAACCATCAGAGACACACAGGTGGAAATGGCCTGCTCCAACAGCAGAACACAACATCAATGGAGGCAGATGTTGACCCAGACTGCATCTTGCAAACTGTACAAGACAACCTGCCCCCCACCTAATTAAGCATTCCTACCTCAGCCTCTCCACAGTCTACATGCCCATAGAATGGGTGGATGGGGAACAGTAGATGCACCCCAGGGATCCCACCATTTGCTCTGCTCCACAGAGGGAAGGTTAATGATTCAATGGGGTGGCAAAAGCTGACACATTTTGGCTGGCCTTATAAATGGCCTCTGGCAGTTAGCCAAGTACCTACCTATGAATCTATACATACAGTATCTGTATATGCTGATAGCTTAATTTACTGTTCAGGTGTTGACTTACCTTGTGCCAATGGCTGTTGTGTGTGCAATAGTTGAGGGCTGCCTATGTTGGATGCACACAGTAGACTGCCTATACATGACAATTTACAGGTAGTCTTGTGTGTGTGCCATCCATTTTTACTGTGTGTGCAGGTTGAGAAAGGTGTCAGTCCCTAGGTACCTACACTGTCAGTGTGTGTGCTATACGTTCCCTCTTTGCCAAGGCATGGGCATACTGGGCACACCTCCGTCTGCCTACTGGGGCTGGCAGAGGGTGTTCATGGTCTGAGTACCTCTGTGCCTGTGGGGCCCTTGGCAATGGTAGTGGGCTGTGAGGGCCTTCACCATTCTGTCCCTGCTGCAGCTGTTTCCACAGGACCATATCATGTAGCATGGCACACACTATGAAGATGTGGGCACATGTGCCTGGAGAATACTGCAAGGCTCCACCAGATATGTCCAAGCAATGGAACTGTGATTTCAGCATCCCAAACACACGCTCTATGATGATTCTGGTTTGTGCATGTGCCTCATTATGGCATTCCTGCATGGGTGTGTGTGCATTTCTGATGGGAGTTATCATCCACGGTTCCAGTGCATAGCCAGCATCCCCCATCAGGTGGCCATTTGGGATGTCTCCCTGGCAAATAACTGATACAGCTGTGAGGCATGCCAGATGTGGGAGTCGTGATAGCTTCCAGGGCTGCCAGCACACACATCCATGATAATGCCCTGGGCATTGCACATGACCTGGCAGTTGATGGAGGGGTATCCCTTGCAGTTTATGTAGTGCCTACCCTACTCACCGGGTGGTGACCCGATGTGTATGTGCATGCAGTCCATTGCATCCAGTATCTCCAGGTATTGTGCCACACGATGGAAGAGAAGCATATTGCTGGCCAACTCCTCCTGCATTCGGGGGAAGTATATGTGCTCATTGGCATGTGGTAACATGGTATCCAGGAACTGGTGTAGTAACCTGGATGCTGATGCCTGTGAGATACCCATGATATCCCCAGTTGGTCTTTGAAAGGTACCTGTAGCTAGTATTCCCAGGCTTACACATACCTTCGTATCCACTGGGATGGGTTCCTCTCTGTTTGTTCTGGCTCTGAGGCATGGCCGGCACTGCTCCACAAGTTGCTGTAGGGTGTCCTTGTCCACCCTGTAATGCTCTACTATCTCCAGATTATATAGCCCCTGGTAGGTTACCCTGGGTCTAAACACTCTCTTCCTCCTCTGGTGACTGCGGTGGTCATGTGCATCATCCTCCACACCACCTTCAGTCTCCAACACATGCTGGTGGATCAAAGCTATGGCAGCCCCTAACATGTACATAATAAAGTTCCTCATCTGTATACACCACTGGTACACAGTGTATGGGAATACACAAATGTGTGTGAGGTGCTTTCACACTTTATAGTATTGTGCTATGGATGCTGCTGATGTAAGTGGGTGTGTATGAGCTATTCCAGCTGCTGCGTGTCTTAATTATGGGTTTTGCAATGAGTACTGCAAGTGTGGGGCCTTTACTGTGGAGATCTAATTGTCTGCCTTGATTAGTCTGTTGCCCTTTAATTCACTTTTAGACTTAGATCCCCTCCCATTATCAGGCATGCATCCACCTGCTGTCTTTCTTGTTTTATACGTTCCCTACCCAGTCATGGCGAAATGTGCCTTGTAGCTGATATACTGCATATCACCTTTGTTCTGCTTTAACACTTTGCTGTTTTCTTTGCAGTACAGCCCCTCCCATTTCCTGTTCTCCAGGTAGCTGCTTGCAGCCTTGTTAGCTGTTGTCAATGGCCCACTGTAGGCTCCTAGGAGTTAATTAATCATTTGTACTCCAATTTTACTGCTGCAGCATTTCCTTATTTCTTTCCTATATCCTTCCTGTTTAAGCTGCAGTGTGCGCCGCGCATACCAGTTTACCAGGTTTACGCACATTTTCATTTCTGTTCACATGCATACTCGGTTGCCTTGTGTACTTTCAGCTAAGCATAGCTATGGGCAGTTTGACACACTCCTATTCTGCAGCTTTGCCTAGCTAGGGGCAGACCAGTTTAGCAATGCTCCAATGTGCTTACAGCAATGGCGACACACCCCTCTCTTGATATCATCTTTATCTCAAGGGCTCACCTCGGTGTTATAACGCTACGCCGTGAGGTGCATCCCTACAACAGCAGGGAGTCTGTGATTCACTATTACTCCTCTCATTTGCATGGCATTGCCTACTAATTCCTAGCTACTGCGCATAACACTGTCACTGCCCCTTAGCAACCCTTGTGCCATGAGTATGGTGTAGCATGCCTGCCATTGACTATTATGGGGAAATTGTGATATGTGTTTCATTGCGGTTTTATTCTGTATTTTTATATATTCCTTGTGATCCCCTTTGCGCACCGCTGCCCTGCGCTTCCACGTCACTATAGTGCAACTATATATATTAAATGTTAATTTTATATTTTGTACATGTTTTTTATGCCAATGGCTATATATTTAGCCATTGGCATATATTAACAATATAATACATGTGTATGGTTGGCTGTCATGGCTCTGATTTTATGTTTGCAAAAATGTAAACCGTTTTCTACAGTTTACATTTTTGCATGCTTACACTACACCTGCACCACTTCCCGAATCGCTACATACCTTCATTTGCATGCTACACTGCTGCACATGGGGTAATTAGCATACAAGGCTCACTAGTTGTGTGGATGTAGCGTATGCAGGTAGTGCACGTGGGAACAGCTCGTACCTGAATCGCTCAGCGGCCATCTTTGGTGTTAGAACGCCGACGCTACACCTGCACCTGGCACAAGCTTCATGATTCCCGGGGTATATTACATAGCAAGGTAATATTAAAGGTGCAATTAGCAATACCTCTCAACCTGTTAGCACAGGAAATCTGGACAATTCCTGACATAATGGGGGACAAATCCTCAGAAATAGGGGCACATTTTAAATGTTGCTTATAAACTTAGAACATTGCTAGAATAACAGGATCTGTGTTAGCATGCATTTTCTGAAGGATATGAAGTCTGAAATTCAAATGCATGTCATTATTTAGCAATTTCAATCTTTAGATCATCCCAGTGATGTATGAAAAAACACATTTTTTTATGAGGAACAGACGAAAATATATGGGGCAAAAATATGGACATTCTGCAAAAATCTATAAAGTTTAGAGGTATGCTTAGCATCCTTACTTTTTTGCCTGAAACTGAATTCATAGTAGACAATATTTGCATGTGGTGTGCAAGTAAACCATATTGGAGCCCAGTGGCATCAGCATTGATTTATTTCATTTGAAAAATTATACATTTGCCATATTGCAGTGTCCCCAGATGATAATGGTGTGAAATGTTGGGACCTTCATGAGCAAGGCCTGTAATATGAAGACTGAATGAAAAAAAATGACCTATATATACCAAGTCTGAGACTGCCATTTCTTTGAATATTCCCTTTTCTCTTAAGTATGGAGATCTCGGATTTGGTATATATATATATATATAAATATATTATATATATATATATATATATATATAAATATACGTTTGGGAAGGTGAGAGATTAAGGAGGGCTTGACCCCTACAATGCAAAAAGAAGTTTATTGCAGAAGAATGATGTTCTAAATTTGCTCTTCTCCTGGATTTTCAGCATTTTGTTTCTGTGTATTGGCACTTGAAGTGATGATTACAGATATTTCAATATGGAGCTGTCACAGGGACATATCCTACATTTTTGAAATCTCTGTAGTGTCACAAATACATATTTTAATATTTTGGCATCGTAGGATAAAAGAGTACACGTTTCATAGTGTAGCTGATGAGGCACTACTACTGTTCTCCTTAATGGCCTTATTTATTGAAAGTTAAGCTTAGTGTCTTAAGGCTGTGAACTTCATCCAGTATCATTTGATATGAGCCCCTCAATTGTCATTTGTATATTGTACACTTCTGAACATGTCACTTATATGAAAGTGTGCACTGAACCTCATGAAAAAAGGAAGGGAATTTAACTAGTTAATTATTATTGCTGAAATGAAGTATATTGTTCTAAGTTTAATATAATAAATTTATGGCTATATTCTTAATAATGGACTGTGAAATAGTCACATGATGTATTAGTATTAGGAAGCAGTCATTTCTAAGGTTAGATGTTGCTAAGATGATGTCCCATCTCTCTACATTTCACTTGTCTGAAGGTAATGCTTTCAAGACTTCAGGCAGATTTGAATGGTATTTTATGGGACAACCCCCTCCTCCACACACATATTCTTAACAAAAAGTGCCAGTGCTTTACATATCGTTATCAGAAGACTCTAGAAGGGGCACTGGATGGAAATGGTAAGTTCTAATAAGGGAAGGACAGTGGCTTGGAGACCTGTTCTTTAACCACCATCAGAAAACGTGTATCGTGGTAGTCTTATAAATCAGACATAGTATTGGAAAACATATGTGACAGGCTGAAGGGAAATGTGACCCTTTGCAATGGTGACTTTAAAGCCAATGATAGAAGACACAGACCACGTAAAAGTAATTTTTATGCTGTTCCTTAATTACAACTCATGCTGCATATACACCAGCCTCTCACATGTACAGCTGCATGGTTGTCAGCACCGCAATACACATTTTCTTTTGCACTGTCGTATGTTTATGGCAGTGCCAGGCCATGTGTAATGTATTTCCACATGACGTTCAATAAAACCATAGGATGTAAAATTTGGAAATACATTATTTTGTAGATCTGAATGCAGAAAAATGAGAAACTAGTCTGACTGGATCAGTTTTTCTGAAACTGTGGCTGCCAGTTTTGGGAACATTATTAGTAATTTATGCAGAACTCCCACAGTGTTCAGCATATGCATTCCAATGGGCAATAAGCTATCCAACCCAATCAGTGTCTTTTGTAGTTAATGAGACTGTGGTCAGGTATCCACCAAAATACATAGAAGACTGGCACAAATAACAAAACAATGTGGGATTAGTTTTTAATAGTCTGTGTACGATGTTATCTGTTATTAAGAGATCATGGCACAGTATTTTCTTTGTGGCTTCCTGTAGCTACCCTGTATATATAATGTTTGCTTTCCAGAAATAGCTAGCACAGTAAAAACTGTAGGGAAAAACAGCTTCCAGATTGAAGTTAGTGCTGTTTTGGAATCGATTAGTTCATGGAATCTGTGACTGTACTGTTTAAATCTGAACTATGCATGGCTTACTTCCTTCATAGTCTGCTAACGTAGAAGTGCTCTTTCATTCTTAATGGTCTCAGTATGTTGTTCTTTCCACACATTGCTATTTTGGTTTAGAATGCTGGCCAACCCAGTACTTCAGAGACAGAGAGGCATCTTCTTGAATATGAACTTGAAGAAAACCTTATGTGTTAGCATCTCATTTAATACTTGGCTGTGCTGCAGTAAGGAATGTCTTTCTATTTTATACTTTTGACTAAAATATTGGCATTTTGTGTACGCAGGATGAATAGTTACTTAAGATAATCTTATGTGCTGAGGCATTGCTGCATTTCATATACCCAAAGAGGAACATAATTGACATTTGGTGGTTAGAGGCATGCTGCTAAGTCACTGATCCACACTGAAAGGGAATTTTGAACTTTAGAGTTATTATGTGTTCATATAAACTTCTGGCAATGCATCCTGAAGGCTGGGGTCAATAACTGCTGGTGAGCTTCATTCTTTAGTTCTGGATTTGACCAAGACTGGAACCAAGTCAATTAACTGGAATGTGCTTCCGGGTTACCAATTTAAAAAGGCACTTGTGTATACTGTGCTTACTTGGTTAACAAGCAGATTAACAAAAACACATAGTATATCCAGAGTCAGACAGTTTAATAATAATGTCTTTAGGAAGGAGTGTAAGCATTCTGATACACAAAGTAGAATATCACGTGAAGTATTCATTCAATATA